>NC_138582.1:34054397-34312794 GCF_964289735.1 Phaethon aethereus | reverse complement strand
GGTGCAAGGGAGTTAAGCTGTAGCTTCAATCTACTCAACTGGAAAAGCTGTTGTACAATGTATCTTTAATTAAGTGTTATTATTACTTCCACAGAGCTTTGTATTAAACATAATAAAATTAAGAACAGATATTTGGGTGGAGAGGCGATTATAGCTGTGCTCATTGGGATTTCTATAACTATGTATCAGTAGTTCCTCTTTAAGAAAAAATATTTGGAAGACAAGCATGTAAGAAGATCAGCACAATGCATTCTTTCATTTTTTCCCTGAAAGATACCAAAACAAGAGCCATACACTAAAAAAAAATAATTTATATTGTGCTGAATTATTAGTTAACCATTTGCTGAATTCACCTCTCCTCAGTCTAAAAGGTGGTGAAGGTTTTGTTTAATTCTTACAACACAAGAGTCATACTGAACACAATACTGTGACTTTTACACTTAAAATTAGTGCATGCTACTCTGCCCTATCCCGAAGCATATATAAATCTGGAGATAGTGAGATCTCTGCTCCAAAGGCTTCACATCTGCTTCTATGCTGTGGAACAGAACTATACCATGATCTTTGCTTAAGAAATAACATGATGGAGAACCAAAGTATTCTCACTGTAACAAGCAGAACCAAGAAAAACACCTTCAGTTCTTCCCAAACACTTAGGTGCACTCATTAGGGAAACCAACCAACCAACCAACCAATCAACCAACCAACCAAGAGCTACTCATGCAGCTCTTCTCAAAACACTACATAATGATTCTGCATTTCATAGAATCATAGAACCATAGAATCTTTGGGTTCGAAGGGACCTTTTAAGGTCATCTAGTCCAACCCCCCTGCAATGAGCAGGGACATCTTCAACTAGACTAGGTTGCTCAGAGCCCCATCCAACCTGGCCTTGAACGTTTCCAGGGATGGGGCATCTACCACCTCTTGAGGCAACCTGTGCAAGTGTTTCACCACCTTCATTGTGAAAAATTTCAACTTCTCAAGCTTGTCCATGTTCCTCTGGATGACATCTGGTCCCTCAGGCATGTCAAGTGCATCACTCAGCTTGGTTTCATCTGCAAATTTGTTGAAGGTGCACTTGACCCCATTGTCCATGTCATTGATGAAGACATTAATGAGAACTGGTCCAGGTATGGACACCCCTTGTCACTGATATCCACCTGGACATTGAGCCATTGACAACTACCTTCTGGATGTGACCATCCAGCCAATTCACGATCCAACAGCCCACCCATCAAATCCATATCTCTTCAATTTAGAGAGAAGTGTGTTGTAGGGGGACTATGTCAAAGACCTTACAGAGGTCCAGATAGATGACATCAGTAGCTCTTCCCTTTGTCCACTGATGTGGTCTCTCCATCATAGAAGGCCACTGGCTTGGTGGACTTGCCTTTGGTGAAGCCATACTGGCTGTCTCAAATGACGTCCTTGTCCTCCATGTACCTTAGCATAGCTTCGAGGAGGATCTGTTCCATGATCTTCCCAGGCACAGAAGTGAGGCTCACAGGTTGAGAGTTGCCAGGGTCCTCATGCAACTTTTTTTAAAAAATATGTGCAATGTTTCCCTTTTTCCAGTCTCCAGGGCCTTCACCTGACTGCCAAGGATTTTCCAATATCACAGAGAGTGGTTTGGCAACTACATCATCCAATTCCCTGAGGACTCTGGGATGCATCTCGTCAGGTCCCATAGACTTGTGTATGTTCAGGTTCCTCAGGTGGTCTCGAACCTGATCTTCTCTTACAGTGGAAGGGACTTTGCTCCTCCAGTCTCTGTCTTGCACTCCATCCCCTCGAGATGTGTGGGAAGAGAAATTGCCAGTGAAAATTGAGGCAAAGAAGTTGTTGAGTACGTCAGCCTTCTTCTCACATGTTGTTAGCAGTCTGCCAGTCTTGCTCATTGCGGGGGGTTACACCTTCTTTGACCTTCCTTTTCTGGCTGACATACCTGTAAGAAGCCCTTCTTATTCTTTGCATCCCTTGCCAAGTTCAGCTCCAGCTGTGCCTTGTCCTTCCTGACCTCATCTTCACCCCTACACAACCAGGCAGTGTCCCTGTACTCTTCCCTGGCTACCTGTCCCTGTTTCCACTGCCTGTGCGTTTCTTTCTTGCCCTTTAGTTTGACCAACAGCTTTCAACTCATCCATGCCGGCTTCTTGCCTTCCTCTTCTGATTTCTTAGTCCTGGTGATCAAGAGCTCTTGTGCTCTATGGAAAGTGTCCATAAGCTCTGTTCTGCTCCCTTGTCCCTGAGGGCAGTTTCCCAGGAGGTCCTATTGACTAACTCCCTGAAGAGCTGGAATTTTGCTTTGCTAAAGTTCAGGGCCCTGACTTTATGCTTCGCCTGCCCCTTATCCCTCAGGACTGTGAACTCCATCAGTGCATGATCACTGGCAGCCCAGGTTGTCTCCAATCTTATTACTTCCAGTTAATTTTGAGCATCTCATTTTTCTTCTCACCACTCCCTTCTCTGAAAACAAAGTCAGTTTGAAAGAGTATTTTTTATAACCTTAGAAAAGTATTAATTTCTCTTACTGTTTTACTACTATCATGGATAATGCAAAACCAGCAGAAATCAATGACATTTTTCGTGGATACTGCATTTGAAAGCCATTCCACTTCTTAGTGGAATGTAGGCACGCAAAATTAAATGTAGTAACTGTTTCTTCACAGTTGTTTGTGTGAACAATCAGTAAATTGACTTTGCTAGCTGTGCATAGATGGCTTGGCCCAAATTCTGCAGAAGCGAATTATGAGTGCAAGGGCTGCATTAGATTTCTAATGGTTTTGTATCAGTTTCTGGGAGGAGTTAAACATCTCTGTATGCTATGCATGTGAAGAAAATAGGAGAATTGTATGCCCTCTTGTTTCCCCTATTCTTATGCACACTTTTGTAGAAAGTTGAAGTGTAGTTACATCACTGAGAATCATTTTCCTCGTTGAAAACTTTTTCATTTCAGAGTCAAAATATCTACAGTGGAGCATTTGACGAGATAAAATTACTGATTTAGAAATGTACTGATAAAATTATTCACCCCTAATGTTTACTTTTTCCAGTTGTTTATTGCTTACTGGACCTGATTGTACCTGGACATAGCTCAAGAAAAAATATATATACTGCAAACTGTAAAAGAGAGAAAAAAAGCTGCCCAGTGACTATTCGTCTTTCATTTGACAAAAGGGTGGGAAAGGGAGTTGTATCTTAAAGTTATGGACCTAGAGGCAGGCATACTATAACAAAGAAACAGTGGAAAGCACTTGTCATATCATGTTACTAATCCTTAAAGCATTAAATATAGGTTGCTAAAGCAGAGAGCAAAAATCTGCATTACTAAAATCTTTCATGCATTTCTACAGATGTAGGTGGAATCAGTTGTAGCAGTCACTGTATAATAAAACAGATACAATTAATAATGCAAGAAAATAATTTATAGGTAACTCTTCAGATATATGCATATAGATTGACACAGTCTATCTGTGGAAAGATTGTAAGTCCTTGGAAAAATAAAAAATGTGGAACAATGGTTTCTTCCTTTCCTTTTGTAGGCCAGAAATGACTCAGCAAGGAATTCCACAGATGAGCATTTCTGTCTTCATAAAATCAGTCTGTATTGTAATTTTCAAAAAAAGCATAGTTAACCCGAAGTTAGTAAATTTGTTATAAAAATATCTATCACCAAGCAATATCATTAAATGTTTTCCCTCCTAAAAGAACCCTCTAAGGTAATATTAACAAAAAATTTGCATTAAGAAAATAATAAAATCAAAGAACGAACAGTTATCCAATACCGATTTTGAAGTCCTTAATTAGCCTTATAACCACATACTCTTCTTTTCACAGAGACTTTTTGCCTTATTGAGAGATCGGGATTGACCAGGCTTTAGGAATGAATCAAGATTATGTTGTATGTAAGTGTTTAGGATCAGGAAAAATCTATGGAAGGAAGTTAATAGTCTTTGGTGAAAGCAACTGAATGTCATTCCCGGATAATTGGGTTCTATGCTAGGCAATGACTGCTGTGGGAAGGCTATGCAAGCATGATACCTGTTTCTTCTTCTGCAGCCTACGTCATCTGCATATATTTATACACACATACATCTACAAACTCACATACACACATCCCTCTGTTAATAACTTTAAGATTGTAAATGGAAACACATGAAAGACTGGAAATGTTGGCAATGCCATTTCATAGGCTTATTTAACTCTGGCATTCCTGTTAATAGTAGAATCATAAAATAGTTTGGGTTGGAAGAGACCTTTAAAGGTCATTTAGTCCAAGCCCCCTGCAATGAGCAGGGACATCTTCAACTAGATCATGTTGCTCATAGCCCCATCTGCTGGGAGAGTAAAAACCTCTTCATAAATTTTGGTAAAGAAATGGAATTTCTTGCCACTTTTCCAACCAGAAATTTATGTTATGTTAGCATGTCCACAGTTCATCAGCACAGTGAGGGCTTTCAGATGCCATCAACACTGTTACCTGTCATTCAACCCAACCTATGTAATCACCATCTGCAGTATTTTATCAGCCACTACTTCATAAGGCCCTACATGAAGAAAACTGGTACCCTTTGCCAGGTTTCACAGCACTTTGTGGTTCCAGGGAGCAAGTTCCTGCTTTCATTTTTCAACTCAGAGCTGACTCAGTAGCTCCTGGTTTCTTTCCAGCCTGTCCGCTTCCTAGTCTTGCCTGTCTTCCCACCAGCCAGTGGCCATTTCAGGTTCAGTTACAATTGCAGGGTTCCTGGCTTTGGCATGGACATCAGCCCAAATCCTAGTGCCAGTGCTCCATCATATTCTCTTTCCAGGACTGTTGTCCTTTCTTGGCTCTTCCAACATTTTCTTTTGATCTTGTATTATGTTAATTATCATCCTCAAATCCCATAACCTTATTCCCTCCTTCTCTTTATCTTTCAACAAACTGCGATTTCTGTTTGTTTTTCTTTCTGCCTCTTAGTGAGGTTCTTTCCTTTTTCAAGTTTTTGGAAAGCTAGCACAGTAGATGTATGAAGATATACAAAGGTCTTTCTGCCTTTACTTCTGAGTCCCAGTGATATAGTAGCTTGCAGCAATCAGGAACAAGTTTTTGGGACATATTTATTCAATTGCAAGGTAGAGTGTGACCATTACAGACAGTATTGTCAGGGAATTTTGCAGATAGAGTCTAACAAGTCCTGTTAACCATGTGTAAAGTGAGTTTTTCATGGTTTCACAAAAGACACATTCTTGACAGAAAATCCTCCTGTGCTAAATTTCAATCCTTTTCTCAAAAATATAGATATTTGTTGTGGTTTAGCCCCAGCCAGCAATTAAACACAACACAGTCTCTCGCTCACTCCCCCCTGCACAGTGGGACTGGAAAAAACTCATGGGTTGAGTTTAGTAGGACAGGAAGAGAGGACGAAGCAACAATGGTAACAATAACAATAATAATAATAATAATAATAATGACAAAGGAATGTACAAGAACAAGTGATGCCGAATGCAGGAATTGCTCACCACCTGGTGATCAATTACTGCTCCTGAGCAGTAATTCCTGCCCCCCAGCTAACTCCAGTATATGCACTGGGCATGACATTATATGATATGAAATATCTCTTTGGCCAGTCTGGGTCAGCTGTCCCAGACATGCACCATCCCAGCTTCTCGTACACCTCCTCACTGGCAGAGCGTGGGAATCCGAAAAGCCCTTGACTTAGTATAAGCACTACAACTACTTAGTCACAACTAAAAACTTCGGTGTGTTATCAATATTATTCTCATGCCAACTACAAAGCACAGCACTATACCAGCTATCAGGAAGAAAGAACAACTTCATCCCAGCCAAAACCAGGACAATACTGTACAGATATTGTGGATAACCTTAGTGCAAAAATTGGAGCTTTTAAAATGTGAATCTAACATGTTTTTCCCAGGTTTATTTTCAGCAATAGTAATATAGATTGTGCTGAATGTTTAACATAATTTGAATGCAAAACAGGTATTTGGCAGTAAAAAAATTATCCTGCAGACTTAAAGTTTGACAAAGTTCTATCCAACTGAAAACAGTGCCCTTTAATGGCAGCTTTTTCCTTTACTGTCAGCTTGACAGATCCTGTACTACCTCTTCCAAGTACTCCAACCATGCTCTAAGCATCAGACCTCTTTTCCTGTGCCCATACTGGAAAGAGGCTATCTCAGAAAGTGCAGATCACCCTGCTCCTCAACAGGATGTTTGTGTTGCGCGTCATTTTCACTTCTCTTGATGGTTTTGGCTGTGCTATCTGTCAGCTGAGGCTCAGCAGGCAGGCCTTCTATCGCAGTGTGTTCACACCTTCTCTTGGAAGATGCTTTAACAGAAAAATAGCCTTGTGACAACTGCACCAGCAGTTAAGCAATTTAATATAATTCAACCTGCCTCTTAATGGATTTAACAACTCAAATTAAAGCACAGAAGTGATCAGCAATGATAGTACAGGAATTATCACACTGAAAGCCATTTTTCCTGTATGCTTCTAATTTTTCCCTCTTTCTCATTCTTATCCTTTGGAATTAAAAATTAAAAATTCTGAACATTTTTTTTTTATTATTCAGTAAAGCATTCTGGACATTCTTTCTTTGTTCTAGAAGTCCTTATACAATGAAACATTTTCTAGTATCTGTGATAAGTTATTATTCCTCTATAGGATTCCACTATGCCTGTATCATGACTGCATCTGGCTACTTCATAAAGAAAAAAACAGACTTATAGTTAATAGATTCCTTTTCTTTTGCTTCCTTGAGACAAGCAGGACAGCTACCACTGTGTTTCCTACTTCTGAGCCTCTTCGTGTGTTTGTAGGTGTACGTTAGGTTAAAAGGTGACATTGTGCTGTATTCTGAAGGCCAGCACACTTGCAATACTGCTGCTGAGCTTAGACTTTTGAGACACGGACTGGATAAGCTTTCGATAATTCTCTGATATATGACTAGATAGTTGTGTTGGCAAAACAGTAGCAACCAGTCACCTTTTCTCTTGTAGGTTTTAATTTCTCTAAGAGATAGCAGCAAGCCAGAGTAAGGTATGCTATGTACATTTGTTCATACAGTATCAAGACTAAGGATCTGGTTTAGGCTCTGGACATGTGTATGAATTAGAACAGAGGTCATTTGGTGAAACCCGTGATAATGTTTCAGATTGATTTCTACACCTGTTGAGGTTTACTAAGGCCCTCAGCTTTAGAAACACCACGACTTTCTCAATCTGCATCCCAAAGAGCTTAATAGAAACTGTTTCTTAAATAGATAATTTAATTAGAAAAATAAGCTTGTTTTGCCTGGTAAAGGAAAAATTACAATAAATACATGAGGAGAAATTTGATTTCTACAAAACTTCAAACTAGAGTAAACCAGGAATTTTCTTCTTCATTCTCCACTGTATTTTCCTCCTTTCTTATGAGTAAACCTCTGCAACTAGAAAGCAAAAAGACTTTTATCTATATGTATTTTAAGATCCTGCATGGCAATCTGAAAACATTCACTCAAATTTTATTTATGAAAAACAAGTTTCTGGTGTCTTAATGCTTCTTTTTAAAAAACCATTTGGATTATTAGCTCACACTTAGTGTTTTATTTGCCATGTACACCTCAGAGTCAACTAACAAGACTGTATTCTTGAACACTCTGAATTGCCTGTAGCATTTCACTTCAGCAGGCAAACTGACTCACGTCGACAAGAAACAACATGAGGCTTTCCCCGAAGGGACCATCCCATAATATCAATACGAGTATGTAGTCATTAGCTAGTCAGGGAACATCTAACAATTACATTAGTCAAAGCACATTACAACATTCAGTTTAGTGGAGAATCTGAGATTCCAGCTCTGAAGCTATGCTGAGCATAAGTACCAAACATAAAAACACTGTTTTGTTGTAAATAAAATTTAATTTGGGGAAAAACAGATCATCTAACAAGTTAAACATATTTTAAAAATTTCTTACATGTACTCATCTCATAAAAAAAGCATTTCAGCACAGTATTTCTTTTTTAATTCTAAGGGAGAAATGGATTCCTAATGACAGAGGAATAAAATCTGAGCAGGGATGGATAAAACTATTTGCATAAAAAAGGATAAACCGTAACAGAGCTTCACAAACACATTACTTCACCATGAGTACTCACTTCCACTCCAAAAGCTCAGTGAGTTAATAAAGGACAATGTTCTTGTACAAAACAGCCTGAGAATATGTATGTATAGACACATTAATATTTAAATCTCAATATCAGCATCTATTATTAAGCATTTCTACTCTTTCTGATAGAAGGCCTTAGAGGCTTCATGCCATTGCAAAAGAGGATAATGTGATCTCAGGCCTTTGTTTGGCTTATAGCAATTTAATACTACTTGGCATGAAGCCACATGCCCTAAGGAGCTTTAACTGGTGCAAAATGTTGCCCTACATCTTGCCAACACCTCTGAATCTGATCTCTACTCTCTACGTCGATGTCCCAGATTGCTGAGCCAAGGACAAGGTCTTACTCCTGTTACCTTAGCATATGACATAGAGAACACTTTTTAAAGCTCAGGATGGCTGAGAGTGGCCAACACAACATTCTCTGGGCTGAAAAAAGATCATTCACAACAGTCAAACACAGGCTGTGGAAACAATCACCAAGGGACAAAAGATCATCACAGATCCCATCACTTTCTGCACCAAGTGCAAGAAACTATTGAAAAAGTTTGCCTTTTCTCTCCCTTGCAGAAATATACAGCAGAGAGCTAACTAAAAAAGTTCTAAAAAAAATTAATACTGCACTTGATGCAAACACCAAAATGACAGTAGTGACACTGCTGAAAGCTGCTCAGGTGTTTCCTAATAAAGTTGTCAGGGAAATCTGAAATGGTTTCTACTCTACAGAGAGCCATGAGTCCCATACAAGTAAGTCCCTACAAGTCAAGGTCTAGATACTCCTCAACTTTTCACTACGGTGGTCTGGGACTTAACATATAAACCATTCAGGAATGCTGAAGTCTTGCTCTAGTAGATGCTCCCATGAAATAGCCGTAACATGCTTAAGCATCTACTGTAATTGTCACTAAATATGAGGCTGAAAAAGAAATTATTAGATGGCAAAGTACTGGACTGACTTTGGTATACACAGCTTGAGAAAAATGCCTGGCATTGTTTCACAGATAGATGTTACAATAATTCAGGTTTTGGCAGGAACAAGTTACCACTACCATATGCAATTTTGGAAACACCTGGCGGCTCTCCAGTGCTGCTGTTATCTCTTGCCTACCTAAAAGCTTCCAAAGTAGTAAAACAATGCTCCGTCAAGCTGGTGATGAAGCGTTATAAAACCTATGATGGGTGAGTTGAAAAATGTTCTTAGATTCAACTGAAATTTTAGAGTCTGATTTAAACCACATGGAAACCATGTAGATCTGTGTACTATGTGGTAAACCTTTAAAAGTCTCAACTCCAACATTTTATGTGTTTCCAGGTCACTGGAAAATTCTTTAAACCACAAGAGTGATAGTTCAGAGAAGGAAATTTTTTCTTCAGTTCCTTGTCAAACTTCTACATTTACTTTGAGTCTTTGCATGCAGTAGCACACATATTATTCTCTTCCCCTCGTCCCTTTTCAATAAGAATAACGTAAATAGCTCAAAGGTTGATGATAAGGAATTTCTTTATTTTTTAGAAGTTTTCAATTCTCAAAGAGGAAAGTGTTGTTAAACACTTTCTAAGTGGAGATTATTTTTTCCAGAATTAGAAAATATTGTCTTATTTTGATTTATTATTTTACTTCTACTCCTGCATGGCACTAAGAAGTAAAGGATCAACAACAGAAGTAAAAGAACTACTGATTCTTCAAACATTAGAAATGGTTCTGCTTCATTTTTTTCCAGGTGATCTGGTATTTCATCAGTTCTGGTTATTCGTAATTATCACTATGTTAAGTGCTACTTCAGTGCTACAGGTATCTACAAATTAGGTCATCCTTCTATATTTTATTTCTGATTGTGCTGTAACAAAATGTTATATAATAACATGAACCATTAGCCCTCCAGGCAAATAATGACTTCAACTCCTTCACACATTTGCAAAGTGGTTAATTTCAAGAACCTGGTAACTTTTAGACACTTATAGAAATACCTCACAGGTCAGTAGGATAAAACTGGGCTCACTAGAGTTGAACCTAGGGGTAGGTTCAACGTGCCAGAGTTGAAATCGATAGCCCAGCTCAGGTGCATCTACACCAATGCACGCAGCATGGGCACCAAACAGGAGGAGCTGGAAGCCATTGTGCAGCGCGACAGCTATGACGTAGTTGCCATCACAGAAACATGGTGGGATGCTTCTCATGACTGGAGTGCTGCAATGGATGGCTATAAGCTCTTCCGAAGGGATAGGCAGGGAAGGAGAGGCGGTGGGGTGGCTCTGTATGTCAGGGAGTGTTTTGATTGCATAAAAATCGAAGATTGTGAAGACCAAGTAGAATGCTTGTGGGTAAGGATGAGGGGGAAGGCCAATGAGGCAGATATCCTGCTGGGAGTCTGTTACAGACCACCCAACCAGGATGAAGACACAGATGAGACATTCTATAAGCGACTGGCGGAGGTCTCGCATTCACTGGCCCTTGTTCTTGTGGGGGACTTCAACCTACCGGACATCTGCTGGAAGTACAACACAGCAGAGAGGAAACAGTCTAGGAGGTTCCTGGAGTGTGTGGAGGATAACTTCCTGACACAGCTGGTGAGTGAGCCCACCAGGGGAGGTGTCTTGCTGGACCTGCTGTTTACAAACAGAGAAGGACTGGTGAGAGATGTGGTGGTCGGAGGCCGTCTTGGGCTTAGCGACCACGACATGATAGAATTCTCAGTTGTGAGTGAAGTAAGGAGAGGGGTCAGCAAAACTGCTACCATGGACTTCCGGAGGGCAGACTTTGGCCTGTTCAGGTCACTGGTTGAGAGAGTCCCTTGGGAGGCAGTCCTGAAGGACAAAAGGGTCCAGGAAGGCTGGACAGTCTTCAAGAAGGAAATCTTAAAGGCGCAGGAGCAGGCGGTCCCCATGTGCCGTAAGAAGAGCTGGCGGGGAAGGCGACCGGCCTGGCTGAACAGGGAGATTTTGCTGGGACTCAGGGAAAAGAGGAGAGTTTATCACCTCTGGAAGAAGGGGCAGGCAACTCACGAAGAGTACAAGGATCTTGTTAGGTCAAGCAGGGACAAAATTAGAAAGGCAAAAGCCCAGCTAGAGCTCAGTCTGGCCACAGTCGTAAAGGATAATAAAAAATGTTTTTACAAATATATTAACAACAAAAAGAGAGGCAAGGAGAATCTTCATCCCCTACTGGATATGGCGGGGAACATTGTCTCCAAGGACGAGGATAAGGCTGAGGTACTTAATGCCTTCTTTGCCTCAGTCTTTATTAGCCAGTCCAGGTATCCACAGGGTATTCAGCCCCCTGAGCTGGAAGATGGGGATGGAGAGCACAATGTACTCCTCATAATCCAGGAGGAATCAGTCAAGGACATGCTAAGCCACCTGGACACCCACAAGTCTATGGGGCCTGATGAGATCCACCCGAGAGTACTGAGAGAGCTGGCGGAGGAGCTTGCCAAGCCACTCTCCATCATTTATCAGCAGTCCTGGTTAACAGGGGAGGTCCCAGAAGACTGGAGGCTTGCCAATGTGACGCCCGTCTACAAGAAAGGCCGGAAGGAGGATCCTGGGAATTACAGGCCTGTCAGCCTGACCTCTGTACCGGGGAAGATTATGGAGCGGTTGGTCTTGAGAGTGCTCACAGGGCACCTGCAGGACAGCCAAGGGATCAGGCCCAGCCAGCATGGGTTCATGAAAGGCAGGTCCTGCTTGACCAACCTGATGTCCTTCTATGACCAGGTGACCCGCCTAGTGGATGAGGGGAAGGCTGTGGACGTTGTCTCCCTGGACTTTAGTAAAGCCTTTGACAGCGTCTCCCACAGCATTCTCCTGGAGAAACTGGCGGCTCGAGGCTTAGACAGGTTTACTCTTCGCTGGGTGAGGAAATGGCTGGATGGCCGAGACCAGAGAGTTGGGGTGAACGGCATTAAATCCGGCTGGCGGCCGGGCACAAGCGGTGTTCCCCAGGGCTCGGTTCTGGGGCCGGTCTTGTTCAATATCTTTATCGATGATCTGGATGAGGGGATCAAGTGCTCCCTCAGTAATTTTGCACATGACACCAAGCTGGGTGGAAGTGTTGATCTGCTGGAGGGTAGGAGGGCTCTGCAAAGGGATCTGGACAGGCTGGATCGATGGGCAGAGGCCAACTGTATGAGGTTTAATAAGGCCAAGTGCAGGGTCCTGCACTTTGGCCACAACAACCCCATGCAACGCTACAAGCTTGGGGAGGAGTGGCTGGAGAGCAGCCCGGCAGAAAGGGACCTGGGGGTGCTGGTTGACAGCCGGCTGAACATGAGCCAGCGGTGTGCCCAGGTGGCCAAGAAGGCCAACAGCGTCCTGGCCTGTATCAGCAATAGTGTGGCCAGCAGGAGTAGGGAAGTGATTGTGCCCCTGTACTCGGCACTGGTGAGGCCGCACCTTGAATACTGTGTTCAGTTCTGGGCCACTCACTACAAGAAGGACGTTGAGTTGCTGGAGTGTGTCCAGAGAAGGGCAACGAACATGGTGAGGGGTCTGGAGCACAAGTCTTATGAGGAGCGGCTGAGGGAACTGGGGTTGTTTAGTCTGAAGAAGAGGAGGCTGAGAGGAGACCTTAACGCTCTCTACAACTACCTGAAAGGGGATTGTGGCGATGAGGGTGTTGGCCTCTTCTCCCAAGTACCTAGTGATAGGACAAGAGGAAATGGTCTCAAGTTGCACCAGGGGAGGTTTAGATTGGATATTAGGAAAAATTTCTTCACTGAGAAAGTGGTCAGGCATTGGAACAGGCTGCCCAGGGAGGTGGTGGAGTCGCCATTTCTGGAAGTGTTCAAAAAACGTGTGGATGTGTCGCTTCAGGACATGGTTTAGGGGACATGGTGGTGCTGGACTAATGGTTGGACTTGATGATCTTGAAGGTCCTTTCCAACCTAGTGATTCTGTGATTCTGTGATTCTGTGAAAAAAACCCAACAGTTTCTAAAATCTAAAGTGAGTAGATGTGAGTATTCTGTCAATACTTAGCCTAATGTTAAACACTCCCCTACTTTTTTCTTTTCTTTTTTTTTTTTTTAAGGGGGTTGAGGAGAGGAATGAATGAGATGGGAAAACTCTGATCTTCAGGATATTTCATTTTTATCTTGATTTGCCAGTCTTTAGCTGTATTTGTGTTACTTTCTCTTATCTTCTATCTGTTGCCTGTATGATTTTATAAACTGATGATAAGAGTGGTGACTGGTCCCTAGCTGAATGTTGTGTAAAAATTGTGTCCATTTATGTTTCAAATTATTTGAAATTGTCTTCCAGAAGAAGAAAAGTTTTCCTTCAATCCTTTCTTATAAAAAAGAATAAATAATAGGTTGAGTAATGATAATAAATCCTTTACCACCTTGTTCCTAGATTTACTGTTCACATATGTCCAATCTGACTAAAAAAATCAATATATAGTATTTGTTAATGAATGCTGAATTTCATCGATACTTAGTTTATGTCCAGTATGAATAGACTGATAAACAAAAGTCTGAGCTCTGCTCTGAAATGCTCTGGTTTTTAAAATTTGCACCATAAAATTCAGCTCCCAGTCTCTCCTGAATATGTCTGTTCTACCAGCATACTGAAATGTCAGAAGACAATTGCTGATACCAGCTGATCCTGACCAGTGGATTTTTTTTCCTTTCACTAGAGTGCTCACAGCAACACTTTTCAAGAGAGCAAAATGAACATACTTATTTCTTTCTACAATGAAGATGTCCTTTAATTGAATGACCGTGTAAAAATAACTCCATTAAGTCCAATAAGTCCAAGATACATATCCTCTTTCTCTTCAAGGGAATATTTTTTCTCATATTTATGGTACTCAATGAATAGAGAGATACTGAGAAAGCCCTTTCTGATTTTCTATGTATCAACCTATGTTTTGGATTTGGATTTTTTGTTATCTGGGTCACAGAGAAAGGATCACATGCACCCAGGGGAGAGGAAGGATAATGAGTCTCATCCAGTATCCAGTACTGTACAAAGGAGAAAAAAAAAGTTCACTCTGCAGATTAAAATGAAATATGCAAGAATACCCTGGAAATTATGTGTTCATTCTTTATGTATGAATTAAAGCCTTCATTTTCTAATAGCTTATTCTAATTTCCCTGTGTGGTTAGTACGGTAGACCTTAAGCCCAAGAAATGATTAAGGAAAAAAAAATCTCTTTTGCTTTAGTATGTAATCCTTCCATTTGTAGATACCAATAGATTGGTCAAGTGGCAAAGACTAAAGAAGCTATAAAAAGACCAGAGAAGGCTATAAAAAGAGTATGTAGAGGAGTTTCATTTCCCCACAAGCTTGTGACATCATAGTTGAATATTTAGTGAAGTCTTATCATTATTTCATGTCTGGAGCAAATTAACATGTCTATATCTGAACATGTGATTCTTTTGAAAGGACATAGCAATATGTCCGTGTATCTGAAGCACAAACCACAGGCCATGACCATGGTGATCACTGCAATTTCAACAAAGGAATCCTACCTGACTTCTTTCTAGCTGAACTTCTAAAGAAAGGAACGCTTATTTAGAAATTAAATATGCACAGATTTCATCAAGCACACATAAGAGAAGTAATACAATTACCTTGTTTTAATTGAAGATCTGTATTCATATGAATTAGGTCTAGAAGTAATATAAAATAACAACTATATTATACAAATAATAACAAGAAATACAAAAGAAGTACATAATTCTGTACATACGTTATAAGTAGGACAAGGGAACAAATAAATGGAAACTCAGCTACAGTTTTCAGGCAGTGACACTGAAACTTTCCTAGATACTTCCCGTTTGTGTGTTGGACTTCTTCATTATAATCTAAGAAAGAAAGTTTTTTTGCCACAAATATTACATAGATATGTTATTAAGAAAATACTGTGAAAGGTACTTGTTCAAGTAAGCATGTAAGTGAAAGCACAGTACCATAACATATGAAACAGTTAAAAAACAGCTTTCCTGGGAGAGTTCTGAAATTGTTTATGTTAATACTATAACAATATTTTCATTAATGCTATTAAAATATTTTAATTAATATTTTAAAAAACAAAATGTAATGCACCACAAGAATTTTAATCATTGTTTACTGGGGTTTGAGACATATCAAAGAGAGTGTGAGAGAGAGAGAGAAAAAAAGATAGACTCAATGGTCTTTTGAGTTGCTCAACAAACAGCATTTGAGCTGCTCTGTCTTATTTTCACCAAGATACAGCATGGCGGCAGTTCCTTTAAAATCACTCAGTTCTTGCATGTCCAATATAGCAGGAAAGTTTATATTAGATTTCTTAAAGTTGTAACATTTAATATCATTTGGGTCATCTGTGCTTTTAGGCAGTGAGGGCAGGGAAACGGTGGTATGAGGAATTGCAGGGAGTTTTCTGCTGTGTTGTTCATTAAGCTAAACCACAACATAGATTCATAGACTTCAAGGCCATAAGAGGCCATTACTATCATCTAGCCTGACCTCTCTCTATAGCAAAGGGCAAAGAACATCACTCAGTAATTTCCAAATCAAACCCATAACTTCAGTTTGACCTATAGTAAATCTTCCAAAAAGATGTGCAGTCTTAATTTAGAGATTTCGGGTGATAGAAAATCCATTACTTTCATAGGTAAATTGTTCTAATGCTTCATTACTCTCACTGCTAAAAATGTGCACTTCTTAGCTGAATTTACCTAACTTCAGCCTACTCCTACTGAGAGCGAAACAAGCGTTTTTGTTCTAAATTAAATTTGGTACTATAAAAAAAATCTACTTTCCTCAGACACTGTCATCAAGACTGGTCTTGACCTTCTTCTGGAAAAGTAAATTGACTAAGTTCTTTGTTCAGCATGAATCAGTCTAAACAGTTTTTACTCAACTTTTCTGAAATTATCAGAGACCAATGATCTAAATATGGTGGTGTTAATTCCATGTGAAAATGTAATGCTACCTTTTTATTCTTATAATGCCCTTTGGTTTATGTATTCAAGGATCACATTCCCTATCATTGGTAGAAGATTAGGACAGCCTAATAGCCAATGCCTTCCAGAATGTCACCTTGTATGTGTGACATACATGCCTTTTTCCTGAATGTTATGCTGCTAAAATACATTTTACAAAGAAACCCACCTTACAAATCAACACTTCTCATTGATTTAACTCTGTTTTAATTTTCTAAGCTTTCATTTAATTAGTTTTTGAATCTCTGCATATTTTGTCATCAATAATTTTATATTCCTCCTTTGGTAACTATATGACACAGATTGGTCTAGAAGTGCACCTATATAGGATTCTGCCAAGAATACCTAAATCCATTATTTAACCTCTTTTTAAACAATTTTTCTACTTTTGTAATCCACCAGATCCCCATTTTTGTCCATTAAATATAGACAGTATCAACACAATCTGATTTTTTTCTGTAATGTACAATGCTTTTGAAAACCTTTTAGAAATTTATATGAATGTAGTTTGCTTCATCAGACAAGTTTGTTATTTTAAAAAAAATACTACATTTGTTTGATTAGACATGTTCTTTGTAAAGTCATATTGATCAGCATAAACTATTTTGTTTACTCAAAATTCTATACTGGTTACTGTTACTGTAGGACACGGATATAGCAAGAAGCCATCTTATGAAGGCCATATATATGTGTAGCATTGTCTAAGCTTATAACATGGCCACCACCATAGTAATACTATATTATATCAGGTGTTGATCAGAAATCCTTTTTCCCCTCCAAACTCAGAGTATTTGATACCTAAAGAGTGTCTAATGAAACTCTTAATCTCTGTTTAGCCTTTCACTTTGATGATCACCATGTCTTACCCAAACTTATAAACTATCCATAGTTTAAATTGATTCTCTTGTATTGGAAGACACTCAGTCAGTGAACTAACCTTTTTCTAAGTCCTAAAACTATGCTGTTCCCTTGATATGCATGAAAATTGTTAGAGACATCACCTGGAATTCTTCTGGTAGCTTGAGGGCAAAATCAGGCCCAGAATGGGCAACATTACAGTTTAAAATAGAACTTGTTTTATTTTTTTGTGAAAATAAGTGTAGTGATTGGGATCATATTTGATCCCATTTTATATGCCAAAGGACGCACTATACATTGCAGAATGGTAAAGTGTGTTGGCGTTCATCTGTTTATGATGCATTCTTATTATATAAAATGTGGTAGTTTTCTGCAAGTGGCAAGGAAAAGTTGAATTCCAGAATCAGTTATATCTTTGTTAGCAGTGGCATGTATTGACACAAATTCAGGGTGTTGTATTCTTGTTTAATTTATTTACATGTATGTTTTTTAATGTAATCAACAGATGGCAAAACACACTTCAGCTTCAACTCACAGTTGTAATACTCAGTTCTGTGTTCAAATTTGAAATCCCAATCTGGTAATCGAAATGTTGTCCAAACTTAAAAAATCCTAGTTCAAGGACCTATCTCACAGAGGTGATTTGTCAAAGTAGTAAGACCTGCCATTGCTAAAGTCACCACTGCATACCAATGTATACAGACTATACTGTGGGTCATTATGTATCTGATATTTCTGGATATGATTATGCAACAGAAGATGAAGTCACATTGCCTGCTCATCTGCAACTGTATGGTTGCCTACTACAGTTTGGTGTGTTTCAGTTCATTTAGATAAGCTCAAGGAGATCTGGACCCTGGGATCCATTTATCTTGTTGTGGAGTCAATGCTTTTTCACAAAACCTGTTTATGGACTACATGGAGGAAATCAGGAAAGAAACCATTTGCTAATAAGCTCTGTTTTGTCTCAAAGTTGAACAGTTTCATGAAAATACAATGAGCAAAGTTGATAAAGATGAGGTATTTCCTAGGACCAGCAACTGGCACAGGCTTCACTGGGGGTGAAGATAAGATGTGCAGTCCTGGAACCATGGCAGATCACAGCGAATCAAACTGTAGTCCTTCTCTCTTCTTTGCTGCACCAGACACATACTGTAAGTGGACTGTTTCATATCCATCCTGCAAAGACTCTAGACAGAATAGATCCTGAGTGGATCTAACATATGCTATCGATTACATAATGATCTCTTCTTTTCCCAAAACAAAAGATGTGTGTTTCTTAGTAAACTGTATCTCTCTTGGAGGCAAGTATCTATGTTACCTTAAAGGCCAGTGGACGATGGGAGTACTGAAGTCAGACAGACTAAATTGCCATCTTAAGATCTTCAGAGCATCTTGTCTCTCACCATTGTCTATAATTAATGTAGGGAATTCGTACAGTTGCTTGGATTAATTCCTTTGGGGATTGTTGCTAAATGAGAATGGCTGGGTCCCTCTGCAGATAAAACATTACCCTAGCAATGCTGAATCTTGTCTGTACCATAAACCATGAACACAGTTGCCCATTGAATAGATATGTCTAATCCAAATTCATACCTGCTACCACAGCTAATAGCGCAACATGGCACTAGGCTCAGCAAAACTGTTGTCTTGCCTTGCAGAAACAACATGAACAGCTTTCTGCTCTCACAGCCATGCTTGCCCGTACAAGAATTAGACAGTTTAAAAATGGTTCAGACATATTTCAGATGCTTCAATCACACAGAATCTTAGCAAATAGGGATGGAAGCAACACTGAAAGATCATTTGGCCCCTCCTGCTCCACACGACAGGTGGGATCATGACACCGGTGTCACTTTGGCTGCAGTGGCATTGCACCTCCTGATTTGACAGCTAAAATGACAGCCCTTGCTAACACAAAACTAGTCCCATACTAAAGAAATTGATTAATTCCACAGTAATTGCTTTTGTTTCTGTTACCATGTCCAAAAAAGAAATAGAATGCAATTCGGCCAAATACTGGAGAGGTAGGCACCTAGCGTCCTCTTCTCCAGCAAAGAAGCCTTACTTACAGTGTAAAAGTTTAGAATGAAGAGATACAAAGTTATTGCCTTTCCAAAAATGCTTTACTAGGATATTAAGATAAATCAGTAAGATTACCCAGACATAGCTGAAAAAGGTTGGAGGAAGGACAGGAAGGAAGGACTGCTGCATGCCTGTGAGCATTGTGCCCAGTAACGAGGCAGTTTCCATGTTGGGTTTTTAGAGTCCAAAGAGCAAGAAATAAGGATGGACTGCTCTCACATATCAGTTGCTTTGAACTCTGAATAACACATAAGGTATGAAATTTCTCACTTACACTTTTGTTCCTGTTTCCTTTATCCCTAGTGTTGATAACACTTCACCTATGACCTTACAACACTGTAGGTATAGGTAAATATATTATGGTCTATCTTTATTACTTCATTTTGTCACTGCCGTTTTGCGGGAAAATGCATTGATAGAAGTCTTTTTCTTCAGTTCTATTATTTTCCTACCAAGGATAGAAAATTATTATCTAAATTAAAACACCATTGCATGTCTCATTTTCCCATCTTAACAAGCAAGATAGTGTAGAATATGTATGATGTGAATAAACTTAGCAATGTTGGTGATGATTTGTGTTATAAAGAAATGTTCATTTCTTCTGACTACCTCCAGCCTTCTGACAGGCTTACCATGTTGCTGTTGAATGTACAATTTTTCTTGTAGTATGATGTCAATGGCTAAGCTTGACCAACATTTATTTCGGCAGACACAATGCTGAGCATGAATTTGTAGCAAGACCAAATACCAAGGACCAGACACACCTTAATATCTATACCATAAAGCTTAAAATCTATACCATATACAAAAGAGTTTAGGAACAAATTAACCTTCAGTCTCATTTAGCATATTATTACTATTCCTGCTATTAATGTCACTACTATTTTAGAGATAGAAGTGAAGAGATTAAGTACTTTGCCAAAACCCACAGAGCAATTAGTTTTAGAAATAGTATCAGAATTATGGATTTTTGTCTCATGCGTTACAGCTTTTTCCACACTTTGTCCAACTGACTGGAATATTTAAACTGCTTCAGAAGTCATTAGCTAATGACCCTGGTTTAAAATTATATGCTTACTGACAGGTGTTTGATGTGCTTTTTCACATAACCCTGCTATAGTACTGTGGTCCATACTAATATTTGTCTTGCTGGTTTATTCTAGGAATTTTTTGGCTTTTGTTCTGAAGATTGCCAGTTGGAATTTGGGGTACTTTTATCATGTATTCCAGTGCCCTGGGAGATCAAACAAGTAATATTTCCCTGTAAGTCAAGACACAGACTCACATTCAAGTCACTAAGGCTGAAAGCACTGATGGAGCACCACAACACACAGCTCACACAATCTCATCACATAACCTTCGAGGGACTCTATTCAAAGTTAAGAAGAAAATAAATAAATAAATAAAAACAATTATGTGAGCTCAGCTTAGCTGCATCCTCCTGACTGAATAGCCTGCATCACATGGTCCCAAGAGGGGAATTTTAGTAAAGTTATCATTTGATTCCCATTTCAGATGCTTTGCTTTTCCAGGTATTTGGCTGGCCATTCAGCCTGGTGGAAGACAAGAGAATTTCCATTGGAGCACAGGTATCTAAACAAACAAATCCTTTCCATGACTGGAAATGGCTCTGTCAGTGAGACTAAACAATCAGCAAAATACAGAGCCAGTGGGAGCGTACAAATGATGTCATGTCCTCTAAGAAGTAGAGGGGAGCAGGTGGAAATAATTCCCTTGCAAATGCTACAGCAGGAGCTGAGAGATAGTCTCAACTTGAATTGAAGGATTGTCATGTCCTCTTCCTCCCTTCCTTGCCTCCCTTAACAACACAATTATTAAAAGCAGGGAAACCATTACAGAAAATTAGCTATTCAAAGACCAGGATGAGCTCAAGTTCTAAAGTCTTCTACATGGGGGATGAGCAAGTGTGACAAGTCAGTTGTGGATTAAACCAATAGATAATCAGATTTCACTAAGGCAGACTGTGAGACAAATCATTGTCATGCTCTTTAAAGGCTAAGCAGTGTCAGCAAAACCTGCAGAGGAGCAGTGTTTGCTATTGAGATGACATTAAGAAAAATTAAAAATGCAGACAATAGCCAACTTAAGAGGGAAAGCCTTTGTGAAGGAGCACAGTTAGAGATCATAGATGAAAACACTATTATACCGCTAGTCTGAGAGAGCAAAGGGAAGCTATGTATTTTTTTTAGCTTGAATTGCTATAAAAACTGTGAACTGATAAAATTCTATAATCAGATATTAAATTATTGCCTAGCTCAAAAAGAGACCATATTTATTTTTATACTGTCAAAACCTAAAGGAATTTGGAGTCCTTGTGAATAGACGTTAATGGTATAATTTGATTTAAACGTATTAGATTGTTTAGTGACTGTATCAACTCAACCCGCTCTTCTTTGTAGTGTTTCTCTGTCTCTTATACCATATAACTGAGAGGAAAAAAAAATCCCATGGAAGGTGAACACTTTGAAACATCAATCATTTTGAACCCTTAATGCATTCTTCACCCAACTGTCAGGACTATAAAACCATAACTGGATGCAAAACGGTTATTTTACATTCCTTACAAATATTGAGATTGCACAGCATAAACTAAACAAATAACTTCACAGATTGCTTCAGCTTGTGTGATTCTGAAATTCCCTATGACTTTTTCTGGTGCTTTTTCTGTATGTGATCTGCTCCTACTAAGTGAACAGCTAAAGGAGACACCCCTGTTCCTTCCAGTTAAGTCTGTCATTAGGATTTTGTGGTGATAAATTTAAGACATCCCAAGCTTTAATCAACATTCCATTTTTAATCCCTTCAACTAAATACCCCAAGCGTTAAACACCATTTCAAACAGTCATGTGCTAGCCACTAAACTGTTCTTGAAAGCTGAATTACAGTATTTCCTTTTACAAATGCAACCAAATTAAATTTTATGGTGACAATAGTTAACGTTTTATCTTTTTTAAAGCCTGTTCACAGCAATCATTCCTAGTAAAAGTTTTGCTTCTAAAAAGTGAAAATGCTTGCAAAAGATTTCAAAGCGCAGTCCTAACAACACACTCAACAAAATACTGCTTATGCATTTTAGATTTTTTATCCGTATGAGGTATATTTCTCATTCCTCATCTTACTTTTTTCTTTAAGCTAGGAAATACAAGCATATGTTTTAAAGTAATTTTTTCTAGGAAGCATTTTAAGGTGTAAATATGAATTGTTTCCTTTACAGCCATTGTACATTAAAATAAATTCTACTGCATTTGAAAACATGTCAGCCTTATTTTGTACTGGCATTCAGAATCCTCTCTTTTTGACCAATATTATATAAAGTTCCTCTGGGAAGATAATGTGTATGATTGCAGCCCTGCCTTGTTAAAATCCATGGCTTTTTATGCAGTCATGTTTTCACCCATGAATTATGCATGAAAAAGTATCTCATTACATTTCATTTTCTTTACAGCAGCATCCCCCTTCTCGACATGCTCAGATTCCCATCAGCCGAGCTCTGCTCACCCTGCAGCTTGGCTCCATCTTGATGCCTTCATAGCATTTTAGACAAAATGGGCGTGTTTAACTTGTCACCTCAAGCCTGGTATAAATTATTCACCAGAGATTTGCAGAGATTTGTGAGATAACCAGCCTGAACTCAGGGAAACTTTGCAGGTATGACAATGTACGTTGTATTTGATAGGGACATTAATGGCAAGTTCCCCCTATAGTAGTCCCAAACAGAGGTTTCTGTGTTTTTTTGTCTTTTTGTTGTTTTAAGGATCCCAGTTCCAACATTCAGGTTTATTGAAATTTACTTTTTAAAGCTTGAGCTACTATTTTTAGTGTATCTCACAGGTGCCACTGAAATGACACTATTTCTTATGATTCAAAGGTCAAATGAGCAGAGAATCTTTTTTAAATGTTCTGCTTAATTTTAAAGGTGCCTGGAAAGCTCTTCAAGAGTATATACATATTTAAATCACACAATTTAACAACTTAGGGCCTTCTGCTTCAGCTGGAACCAAGAAGGTGATTCTTTATTTCAAGCAACTGACGTTAGCAGAAAGGGGTACTAACCGTGCAGTTTGTGAAACCAGGGCCTGAGAGTCTCTGTTTTTGGCACATCAGGTGACAACAGCTGTGGCCTATTTCCATCCGTAGTCAGTGGAAAGCAGCAGGCATGTCACTGGATATGTAGAAATGCATACATTAGTTAAAGAAATTAAACTCCCTCAGATTATTTTTGGAAGCTCTCTTTAGCCAGAAAACGTGATGGTAAAAGCCTCAAAGTAAAAACTCCATCCTCCTATCCTCCTCCCCAGACACTACTGTCTCCCCTGGGAAGGAAGCTCGTTGAGGTCATTGTCTATCACTTTGTGAAACAATGAGGAGTTAAAGACAAATAAAGATGACAGGAGGGCCAAGTAACTGAGATACAAAAGACACTTGAATTAAAACATGTAGTTTCCTTAGGTGTCAAGTATTTTAGAAGATTTCATAGAACATATTCAACTCAGTAATGTGTTCTGCAACCTGTATAGCAGAGGTTTGTGCTTTGATACACAACAAATGCACATTTTGACTGCAGGGCTTCAGATGGCTCTATAGGCAGGGAAACCGCGTGGCAGTGTTTGTGCCACACCCTGGTCAGGTGGGGTTGCACTGATGGTGCTTTCCAAGGTGAGCGGAAGGTGGGCAACCTGCACGTCACCAGCAGAAGCAGACCGCTGGGCGGCCAGAGGTCCCTGTGCCTGCTCCATGCGGCTGTCTGGCTTCAAGGCCTGGACCCAATCCCTCCAGCGAGCAAAGCATGAGTGCATGTCCCAGGCAAAGTGGGAGGGTGATGCTGTGGCTGTCTCCCAGGGGCTGAGGAACATCTCCCATGGGTGGACCTCCTGCCTGCCCCCGTTAGTCCCAGCAGCTGGCAGTGATTCCCGGCTAAGGCAGAGGCATGATGTGCATCTGTGCCCGCTCCCCTGCCCTGGGAACTGGGCACCCAACACTGCTGTCTTAGAAGACAGGTCAGAAGTTCTTAACAAGGAAGCTGACTCTAAGCAACAAAATACTTCACTCAGCCTTTAACAACAGAAGTGGAAGCATAAAAAATGAAACTGTTTTTGTAGCTCATGTTCTAAAATGAAGCAGAACTACTACAGTAAACACTTCTATGAGACAGAGGATATCCTCAGACTTTGGGTTTGGGGATTTTTTTCTAATTATTTGACTACTTATAACTTATTTGGTTGTTTATTTGCTTCTTATTGAGACAAATAATAGACCATTTCCGTGTTTACAACATAAGGAACTAGTTCTGAAAATAACATTAGTTTTATTTCTAATTCAGAGCCTTTCATTTCTGACTACGGATTGTATCACTTGTGAGGTGTAACTTGCATAGATACAACAAAGACAGAGAGAAAAAAACAAAAAACAAAAAACCCACAAACAAACCCATACACATAAAACCTCAATTATTCAAAGTCAGAAATCGAAACAAAGGTCATGATATTTCATGTATGAACCTGGTACGCTTTGACTGGCAAAGGTTTATGACAAAGACAAATATGAAGTGTGCTAGGAACTATATGTAAAGAGTTCACAGTGACTTTCATTGCTTTTATTGGACAATTTTGTAATTTCATACAGCCTTATGTTTTCTTATGAGTAATACACAGAGAGCTTTGACACACTTTGTGTCAGTAAGGTTAAAATAACTGTGGATTCACCAGTGGCAGGGCAAAATAGACCATTTCTTCCTACTGCTGTCTAGGAAAGGTTGAATTTTTTCAGGGATTTAGCCACTTTACATGCATACCCATAACATCTTATGCTACATATGAATTAATTTCTTTCTAGTACTAAATACAATGAGCTATAGAAAATTTTTAAGTTGACTGTTGCAGAACAATTGTTTTAATTATGGATGATTTTTCAATATGAAAACCAAATATTTCAAATATATTCAGTAGCTCAGACTGTTTGAAGGTCTTTCAAAAGTAAGAAATGTGACTGAATAAAAAAATACTTTTACGTTTTCTTTTAATTATAGGGAAAAAATGTCATTTTTGGTTTCATAGTCCTCATTAAATTGTATATTCACATCATAATGTCTGGAAGATTTTTGTATGCAACTTCCAATTCAGTTAATTAGTACCACGACCTACTGGAGAGTTATAATTTAAGAAAAGAAATGAAAAGAGAAGTTAACCTACCTCAAAGAAAAAAAATTTTAGCATTCATATGTTACTACAAGGCTATAATAATAATCATAATTAATAATCTCTTCCCAAGAGTGAGAGGGTGTGATATAAAATCTCTGTGCTGGAAGAATCAAGTCCAAGCAGAACAGTCACACTGGCTTCTTTCCCCTCTCCTTTCAACCACACACATGCTCCTTCTGGGACACTAAGCCAGAGACCACCCAACCAGGATCACCTCAGTTATATGGAGCCAGTCGTGTCCCCCAGACCAAGCTCTGCTTCCTACAAGCACAGCAGGCAATAACTTCAGAAATGTCAGTGTAAGGAACAAAACCTAAGTACTGTGTAAGCATTTGAACTTTGGATAACACTCACTTTGCCTCATGGAAAGCTGAATCTGATGGCTAGCTGATAGAATATGATCTGATTTTTATTCCCCAGACCAATAACTAGCACCCAATGCAAGTGAGATAACAAGAAAAAGTACAAGGTACAGTGGTTAGCGTATTGAACAGTCAAGTCTCTGGACAAAGAGCAGAGAGAAAGGCATTTTGAGATTCTACTAGAAATCTTCATTGCTTCTCTACTGAGGGTTTTCAAAGTAGTCATAGGAAAAAAAAAATGCTTTCAGCAGTCACAGCTGTTTTACGCTTGATAGTGTTTTGTGCTGTGTTTTGTATTGTGAAATACAAATTCCATTTGAGATACTTTGAAAATTTCCTGGTACAGCCTCATTTTAGTCAATTATCCTGGTAAGTTTAAAATGCTGAAATGAGAACCTATTCTTGTTGCTTGTGGGCTAAACTAGACTGTAGCACTTCAGAACAATGTGGTTCATTTTTACAGACACTTTTACACACTCAAGAGTCACTAAACTCTTCATGACTAATGACTGCAAATACAGCTGAAGTATACAGACAGTATGTACATATTGATAGGCAAGGAGTATAAATTGTAAAAGACTGTAACAGTACATATATAGTTGAAATCCTATTTCATGTACCAATATGCTTTTCTTGTCTTTATGTGTAAGCGTGCAGTTTCCTTTCTAATTTGCCTTGTGATATTAACTTTATAATGAGGAGCTTATTTATGTGTGGCAGACAAATAACAATCTGACTTCTCTCTGTAATTAATACTGACTACGTAATCTTTTATAAGTCTTTCCTTCTTTATTTTATGTTTATTGCCACTCCCTCTGCAGAAACACAAAACCAAACAAATAGGGAAGTTATCACAGGCGTTGAACATTAGAAGGCAATTCAAGTAGCAAGCAAAATACTGTTATTCTGAGAACAGGTTGCGACTCAGAATTTAGAAGTAAATAATCTGTTTATTGAAACATTATATCAAATAGAACAAATTTTATCCACATTACCTTTGGGATACTTTATACTTTTCATAAATTTAACATTTGTTTCTTTTCCACTAGGGCTTTGAGTCAATAACCCATGTAAGCATTATGCTCTGGGTTTTCAAAGATCTGTAGCCACCCACACCCTATTAACCAGTACAGTCTCCCAGATTATCAGACTAGGCTAATGTAGCTACTGTTGGTCAGATAAGTAAGGGTTTGAGACATAGAAACCATTGTTTAAGATAGCCAAGGACCTCATTAATAAATTTTAAAGAGAGGTATGACTTCACCAAATACCACACACAGGCACTATAAGTCTAAAAGTAATTTTAAAATGAGACAAAAAACTAAAGAGAGTATTTCCTGGGGTTCTAAAATTCAGAAAAGTGGAAAAGTGTCTCAAGAGCATGAAAGGCTTAAGTGCAAATGAAGTAATGCAGATTTAAATGTAATTGTTGCTTTTATAATAATTTTTTAACTCTAATAGAAATGTTATTCAGTTACCACAACCTTAATTTTTTTTGTATTAAACTCAGTTCTCTTTTACATTCAGGCTTTTGTCAATACTTTAATAACATAAGATGTTCATATAAAAGAAAGTCAAGTTCATTGAATCCATCAACTTAGTATTCATGCAGATCCTTATGAGCACAGACTGATCACTTCTGGACAAGTGGTAAAGCTATAGACTCATCTGGACTTGTTAAACGTTAGTAAAAACTTTTAAATTTTCTTGTTATAAGAAATGGGTGCAGTAGATGTGACATTGTTTTCTTTAAATCCATAGCATGGAGCAAGAGAGATCTATAGAGAGCGGGCAGAAACAGTTAAGAAAGCTGCAAGTATGACATTATTTCCCTTATTTGAATACAAATGTTCTTTCTCGGTATCCTGAGAAGCAACATTTTTTGTCGTTCTTTACCATGTCACATGATAAGAGTCTTCCTTGATTTTCAGTAGTTTCTGGAAACTTTTTCTTCTGTAAAGAATTTGCTTGTTGCCATTTCAGGTGTCTCCTCATGACCTAGAAATGGAAGAAAGATCGATTTGTCTTCACAGCTTTGCCTCTGTAGTAATGCCAATGCACATCCAGAATTCTTCCAACAGCTACTTTATTTTTTTTCTTTATGTATCTGCTGCTAGATCATCCCTTACAGTTGAAGTGTCTATGTGTTTTTAACATCTTCCTTCATTCTGTTTGGTAGATCCATCAGTTTTGCTTCCCCTCCCCTACCCCTTTTTGGTGCTCTCTTGAGTTCTTTTTTCAAGCAAACCTTTTTCAATCAGCAACAGCTTAAAAATGTTTCTGCTTTGTTGCAGACTCTTCCAGCTTCTTCACTTTGTTTTTTAATTTTTTTTCCATAACATCCCTGTCTGTCTTTCTTCTTTCATGCATGCAGTGCTGCTGGTATATTTTGAGAGACTCAACTATGTCTTCCTGAACTGCTTTTGAGGAAAACATTTTTGACAGGTTGAAAGATGTCTTTCAGTTCAAGCAGGTTATGTGAAAAGCTTCCTCCAACTTTGAAACATCATTTCCTGCAGCCATGATCTGCCTAACTTGAGATTCTTTTATTCTGGCTATGATGATAGATGCCACCATTGTACACCACAGATGATTTTTTTTCACCTAGATTGGGTTTGAATTTTGTTGTCTGTTGTAGCAGTGTGTTAATAATGTATTTCATACCTAGTTTAGGTTGTCTTGTCAAATGTCACATTAACCAAATATATTATAGATTGAAGATATAATTATTAACTTATCTGCAAGAGTTTCAGGGTTCAGTCCCAGTTCTTAAGAGTTGGCACAAAGGAAAACATGATAGATCCACATATGGTACATGCCTGGTTTACTTATAGTTTGACACTCCCTAGTGCTTGTCTGGTCCTGTAATGTTGTGAAGACACCTTTCTTGTTTGTTCAAGTTTGATATTGACTCACTGGAAACTCTTCTTAGGACCCGGTCAAAGGAAGGCAAGGCAGAGTTTGGATATAATATCATGACTAATGTAATAAAATTTAGAGTAACATATTAGTAGATAAATAGGACAGTGTCTTACGTAACTTTTATCTGACATCCAGCCTATTTTCAAGGAAAATAGGTCAGTCATTACACCATTAAATCTTCATATCTTTTCTAGGTGACCCTCATGATATTATAGCTTCATAACCTGATTCATTTTTGCCATGAGAAAAATGCTTGGAGGTGTGTCATGATGTAGGAGAGGGTTTCTAATATGGTAATGCAGGTCGAAGAATAACACACAGAGTTAGCATAAATAGAAAATTCTAACTTCCTGCTGGTAGCTGATGGACAAGCATGCTTACTTTTAATTTCACTTATGCATGTGTGTGGGTATATATTTGCATACATAGCTTATATAAGCATCAGTCCTGTTCTGCAGTGTCTGCCTAGTTCTGCAGTTCTTTCATTCCTGTCCCAGGAAATCCTACAAAGATATCTAGCTACATATGTAGATTTGTGTATTAAGATCAAAATATGAGGGTGTACTGAGATCAAAATATGAGGAGCCATGCATTTCAGATCTCAAAGCTATAAATTTTCTTACCTATCATTGCTCAGATAACCACTTACTGTTCTGGTGTCAAGATTACTCTGGTTTCCTGAAAAGAGAGAGAGACTTACGTTCCCAAATGACACCTGTGGCACAATCCATTTTTCTGATGCTTTATATCAAAATGAGAGCACTAACAGACTGTACTGTGACACTAAAAAATTTTAGGCATAATTGGGTCACAGAATCAACAAGAACATAGCTTATAGAAAGAAAACATGTTGCAAACCTTGCATAAGACAAATGAACATAAAAAGTATCATTCTCTAAGGGATTCTGTTAATTGAATACATTTAAAATTCTGAGAGGCAGTTAAAGCTGACACCTGCTGTTTTATAGACTGACGTGGTTAGAAGCTATCTAGCTCTTTCCAGTAAGCTGAAGAAGCAAAACATCTAATTAAAACCAAAGCTGTAAAGGCGTTTAGTCAAATTGTTTAAAGTGTTCTTTTTTAGCATGTAAAATTGGCTGGATTTTGTTGGCACAGGTAGTTTATCAAAGCTAACGAGTAAAATTGTGGAAGCCCAACAAAAATTGAATGTTTGAACAGACAAAAATTCTGTGGAGCTTCACTTTTTGAAAAGCCTAAAAATGGATTAATACAGCACTTAGATTAACCTCAAAAGAGAAATAGCTGTACCTTATCTACTAGTACAAGATTTAGGTCTAAGGCATAGTTATGGCCCAGGGGCTGAAAATTGTGCCGATTGTTCATAAACCTTGCAAGTTTATAATACTTTTATGAATAATATAAATTTTTTGACATTTTAACATTTCACATAATATTTCTGGACTTTGTATATGAAATTTAAAAAGCTAGCATTCACAACATCTAAAAATAAAAGCAATGCTGGTATACTGAAACCTTCTTTGATTCCTTTATGCTGAAAAAAGGATAGCAGTTCTTGAGAACTGTCATGATTTGCCTGATGTAGTAGCTCAATCTATTATTAGTAGTATTTTCATAGCATCTTCAGTCCAAATTGCATTATGCAGTAAGAGAAGTGTGAGAAAAGTGGCATTTCCTCCTCCAAGGAGTTATCATTTAAGGGTCCTATTCAGCACTTCTTACTGTAGCATATCACACACTGACTTCAGAGGGGGCTTTGCCAAAGGAGGGAGTGAATAAGGAGTGCTGAATAGGACTCTACAAAGGCACAGCAGGTACAGCTGGTGCAATTCCACACAGACAAAGCATTGTACAATACAATGTAGACAGTTAAAGCAGTGCATTATGTATCATTATGAAAACCATCCATTTTACATATAATTTATAATATGAAAGTAGTTATCCTCCCTCTGAGTTTTGTTCCAATTTTTGAGAGTTTTATCAAACTATTATTGCATAATAAAGACCACTTAATATGGAAATACTATGATAAAACTTTGAATTCGGTTAATGAAACAAACAAGCGACAGATCAACTTTTTCTGTTAAAAAAGTAAGAGGTCTCTAATTTGTTGATGTTGATAAAGAATTCTCTTTAGTATGGGACCAAGGACTTTTAAAGAAATCTTTATTATTTCTCATTAAATTCCAAAATCTATTATTCATAAATTTCAAGGTGCCAAACATGCATTAATGGAGGAAGCCTTACAGCATTACAGTGAGGATGCTATTGTTCTCTTTGTAAGGTGAGGAAAATTGAGATGGAAAGGTAACGTTACTTAAAGGTCTATACTTTTACTGATTAGGGTATTTTAACAGCCCAGACAGATGTTTGGAAGGACTGAATTGTATTACTATTAGGCTTGCCTGAAATGTTAGATTTAGACCTTCAGTTAACTTACAGTGGCCTGAGAAGTTACCATGTCAGCAGAAGAGAGCGTGCCCCTAGTCATGGCAAACACAAGATAAAGCAGTTTCACCTGATCTTGTTTACATTCATGTTGGTAGTGATCCTGTGTTCTCAATCACAGCAGCAGCATTAAGTATATCATTATATTTACAAATAAAAACACTTGGGTTCATGTCATGGGAAGTACATGAAGGAGGAGCTTTACATGCTTGAATTTACTGGAGAGTGGAGACTGAAAGGCCTTGGCAACAATAAACAATATCAAGTGCACTGCAAGGTACACTAATACTTTTAGAATTCTGCTTCAGAGTGAATTTCTGGTTTCCATAAGTGCCCCCTTAAAAATAAATGGGCACATAGCTGTGTTATAGTTTTATTAACTATGCAGACAACAGAAGGATAAGAAAGATCCTTTTGCTGCTACACCATTTTTAACAAGACCCAAGTTCCTCATTTGATTAGAGAAATACATAAACTATTAGTTTACTTTTTTAATTTCTTTTAATTAATTCTTTAATTTTATTTTAATTTCTCAACTATTAGTGAGAAAAAGGTCAGGAGGCTTCTGATTTTAACCATTACTCCCATAAACCTTATTCTGACCCTGCATATTCATGAGACAATTCTGGTTTAAGAATTGGATATTCTGGGTAGGATATCACAATGCAGTAACTGCTGAGCATAAATGAAATTAATCTGAACATAGCTATAGAAAATAAATTTATTCTCTGTGCTTCCTTGAGATTCCTAAAAATAATGTGGCAAATAATATTATTTCATTAAAAGATGAGCTAAGAGCCATCTGAAGAAGCAGATTACAGTATTGACTTATATCACTAGGGATGAATCTGCTACAGATCGGTACCAGCGACCACAAGGTCAGAGACAGGGATTCCAGCTCCTTGGAAAAGAGATGTACCTGAGATAATTTTTTTGTAATCCTGTATAACATTTTTAATTTTATATTAGTCATTATATCTGAGTGCAACTTCTTAGACTCCAAATTACATTGTTCAAATAAACATAATCTATGCAAACATAGCACAGGAAAATACATTCACCACATTTGCAGTACAAAGAGTGTGTGAAACATAAGAAGATGAGACAAATATGATTATTCTGTGATTTTTTTTTATCACATGTTTCTCTGTCTGCCCACATATGAGTCATATATTTTGCATAACCACAAAATAATTTTCACTGTTTTCAGTGATGGCTCTTTGTGGAGTTCTGCGAGGAAACCTCACTTAAAACTTGCATTTGTTCCTTGTGGTTTATTTGCTCAAGCTATATATAGAGCAAATTCTGAAATTCACAGAACTGTCTACTTTCTGAATAAGAGCAAAAATCCCTACCTTCTTCAGTTTGATACTTTTTTTGTGTGGTTTCCATCAGCCAATGTTTCAAAAAAAAAGCTGTGTAGAAACTTTTAAAACATAAACAGTACTGGCCCAGCATCTCATCTGCTTCATTTTTAATGTCCTATTTTTTAGGGTTTGAGAGGTGGATGACACAGGAGACAATAAAGCCAGACATGTGCCCACTAGACTCGTTCATGCTAATGGAGTGTTAGTAGGGAGATAAGGCTATTTGCTTCTCTCTTTTTACCACAGTAGGAGCACAAAAATAATGAGCCAGGCCAAACTGGATCATCATGTCAAAAGTCCTTCAAAGACTACTAGGATATTAAAGGTTAGTGGCACAGCATGGGTGCCTGTCACCTGGAATTGACACTGAGATTATACGTGATGTGTGATTTGTGGCCCAGACCAAGTTTCTGAGGCTTACCAAGTTACAGTACATTAGATCACACATGTATGTGTTCATTCATAGCATGCTGCCAGTTCAGGCTCATCTACAATACAGGCTATAAGCTTTGAGTTATATCGTAGAATCATAGAATCATAGAATAGTTTCAGTTGAACGGGATTTAAAAGGTCTTCTAGTCCAACCCCTCTGCAATGAGCAGGGACATCTTCAACTAGATCAGGTTGCTCAGGGCCCCCTCCAACCTGACTTTGAATGTCTGCACAGATGGGGCATCTACCACGTCTCTTGGCAACCCATTCCAGGGTTACACCACCCACCAAATTGTGAAAAATTTATTCCTCATATCTAGTCAAAATCTAACCTCTTTTAGTTTAAAACCATTACCCCTTGCTCTACCGCTACAGGTCCTGCCAAAAAGTCTGACCCCATCTTTCTTGTAAACTCCCTGTAGATACTGAAAGGCTGCAGTAAGGTCTCCCTGGAGCCTTCTCTTCTCCAGGCTGAGCACCACCAACACTCTCAGCCTGTCCTCACAGGAGAGGTGTTCCATCCCTCTGATCAGTTTTGTGGCCCTCCTCTGGACACGCTCCAAAGTCCATGTCTTTCCTGTGCTGAGGACTCCAGAGCTGGACGCAGGACTCCAGGTGGGGTCTCACCAGAGTGGAGTAGAGGGGCAGAATCACCTTCCTTGACCTGCTGGCCACGCTTCTTTAGATGCAGCCCAGGACACAGTTGGCCTTCTGGGCTGTGAGTGCACATTGCTGGCTCCTGTCCAGCTTTTCATCCACCAGGACCCACAAGTCCTTCTTGGCAGGGCTGCTCTCAATCCCTCCATCCCCCAGCCTGTACTTATACCGAGGGTTGCCCCGACCCAGGGGCAGCACCCTGCACTTGGTCTTGTTGAACCTCATGATGTTCACATGGGTCTGTTCCTCGAGCTTGTCCATGTTCCTCTGGATGGCATCTGGTCCCTCAGGCATGTCAAGTGCACTGCTCAGCCTGGCTTTGTCTGAAAATTTGCTGAGGTTGCTCTCGATCTCACTGTCTATGTCATTGATGAAGATACTAAACAGATCAGTTAAACATTGCTGAAGGTATTATCTTTCTACCCTCTAGGAGTGTATGGATGGACAGGTGTTGAAGTTCAGTTGATGTTTGGCAATTTGATCATGTGTCTGCGTCTCCAGGCAACCAGCGTAGCCTGGGTATGAACTACAATCCCATAGTGGAATTACTCCATAGCCCACTGACTAATCATTGAAGAACTTGTTCTTTTCTTATCAAAAATCTTCAAAATCCAACCTGCCAAAATGTATATAGAGGCTTGGTTCAGCTGGTAGAAAAGCAATATTTAATTTAAAATTTATTTCTTGGTTAAAAACTATTTTTCCAATCACTACTTGTCAAGCAACTAGTTAAAAAAGCAAGAATATGTTTCAAAGACTATCTGCAATCTAAGGTAGGGATGGTGAACAGAGGACATTAAAGACAAGTAAATTAACAAGCAGAGAACATAAATGACAGAGTAAGTATTTCAGACCAGTATGAATACCCCATTATTTTGCAAATTAAAAACTGTAAGAACTTAAGGAAATATGTGTCTAATCATGAACCAGTGGAGTCAGTGATTCACATTCACCCAGTACACTAACTTTTATTCCACACACAAATGAAGACCATACACAAATATATGTGTGCAGCTTTGAAGCTGCTACTGACATAGCTACTTTCAGGAGATACGGATTCTCAGCGGCACATTGCTGCAGCAGGGACTTGAACTACAGCCCTTGTACTGCTTGCTACACATGCACACCCGAGAGCAGCAGCTAAGTGGCCTCAGCAGGAGGGCATTTTCTGCTTGCACAGTCCTAGGGCTCCAGTAAGGGAATGGCAAAAATGCACAGAAGTGTATGTACTGCACACAGGAGAAATATCTGCATCTAGTATTTATCTTCTTTTAAAAAAATAAATCAGATTTCCTAATTTAATAACAATATTTGAGTTAGATTAGGGAAGAATAACTACTTCTTACTTCATTAGTTAAATCTTAACTATAATTATGGAGTACTTCTTTCTGACTGATTCCTAGTGGATTTTAGGAGAAGGGAACTGCCAAAAAGATGTTTATGGTCTGGGCGGTGAAGATCATAATTTGTTAAACACTGGTCAAAATAAATTTCAGCAAGTACAACAACATTTAACAAAAGATAACTGACAATCTGGCACATGGTGTATTTTGAGTCTTAAATGCCTAAAGCATACAGAAAAGATTATAAAAATATAATGATAATAATTTTTAAGACAAAGCTTAAAACAAAAAACCATCAAGCCCATTAAATTTTAAAATTGACACTACTAAATTGCTTTAATGCCTTCAATAGCACACATTTAGAAGCATAATGATGTATCTGGTGAGTGTTTCTTACTTTTTGACAGAAATTACTTAATTTGATTTTGGGGTTTTTTTGAAAAAAAAAAAAATGGTAAGAAGAAAGACATTATGCATCGTAAACACCATTACATGGCTGGATCAGACATACCCAAACATGTATTTGAGAAAATGTGGATGATTTAAAAGAATGTGATTGTATTTTTATCAGCACCTCATGTCATCACTAATGGACATCTTCTCAAGATGGTTTCACTAAACTGCGATGCCACTGAAGGATGAAAATGACTTCTGAAAGCCATAGTAAATACTCATCCTGTGTTCTTGGCCAGTGCAATACTAGGCTTTTTGGGAAATGAACACAGGCTTTTACATCAGTCAGACAAAACATATATATTTCTAAAGAATATCAGTTGACATAGGACTTCATAGCCACCTTAAAATAAAGCCAAATCACATCTCTCTTCAGCTAATAAACAAAGGCATGGGGGGGACATATTTTGGTTTTGTTTTATTTTTTCCTCTGTGATACATATGTCATGATGACTTCTTAGTGTATTTCACTAAAAATATCTCTAGGGCAGAAATGGTTAGAAGCTTAAAGAAACATAAGACCCTAAGGGGTCCTCACTTCAGTTAGATTTCCTACTCAACATTCAGTGAAAAAACACTACGTTGGTTAGATCTCACCTTACAAACTCCCACTTCCTACAGAAAATTCAGAGTTGCTGTATGCCTGAAGTGTGTTAGCTTCCCTGGGATCATGGTTTGGCTACTGTATGAGTACATGGAAATGGAACAAGTCTGTACAATCTACACACAGAGAAATGGAAGAAGCCACAAAGTGTGTTGCATGGATGCAATTATCATGGGGTGAATTTTCCACTGAGTCTTTCCGTTCCACAATGGATGAGCCTTTTTTCATCCTCCTGGGTTCCTTCACCACCTTTCTGGGGATGTGAGCTCCAAATACTAATGTTGATGTTTTGCTAGCTGAGAGAGATGCATGTCTAACATGACAAGGACATGCAGCTGACCACACAGCAATAAGTGGCAAAGGGGGTGGCGGAGAGGGGAAGAGCAACAAACAAACAGGCTTCTCCTCAGCAACGGGGAATGAGTCAACAAGAAGGCATGGTCAGCTGCAAAATCCCTTCAAGGCTTTTCAGCAGCCTAGACAGACCATTGATGAGGAGGGGAGTGGAAGTGCAGGAGAGTCCTTGAGTGCATTGTGAACTGAGGAAAGAGACATAAAAGGGACATCCAATCTCTATTGACTTAAGATGCAGCAAGGGCTGAATGGTGAAAACGTCGTTATTCCTCTGGCTCTCTTCCTATAAAGTATCACGGTTTCTGATACAATATGTTCTTTCCACTTTTGCCTTACATTGATAATAAAAGGATTCAGGTAATATCTAAACTGAGCTTCTGACAGAGCTGGATCACATCTGACATTTGGTTGTCCAGGGCAAGGACTTCAGCTGAAGATTGTGATTTACAGCTGGCACAGGTACACAGCTTTCCTCCACAGGAAAACCAGGCTCCAAGGTGGATGCTGTATGCCACAGGCTCATCCAGGCATGAGCTTGGAGACCTCTTCTATGTGCACTGCTTAGAAGTAGCCTTAGCATCCAAACATGTGTTGATAGGGCAGTTGAATTCTAGTGTTTCTAGAGTCTAAGGAATGGCTCTTTGCCTCCTAAATCATTCTTAGAAAGAGAGCATTTAGAAACTTACTTAGAAAGAGTTTAAGCATATTATGTATACTGGAGGGAGCACAGAAGGAAGATGGATAACACTTATAAAACCTACACATAATCTGTCCTAGTGTGAAAAAATGATACATAAAAACAGTCTGAAGTGATTATTTCAAACAATCTTTGTCACTCTGTGGTTGCATAATTATTGCAAATTTTACACAAGTCCACATGTAATTTGTTCTCCTCCACTGAACCCTAAAAGTTCCGTGTTTCCTCCTGTTTTTCCCTGTTTTCAGAGGCAACTCCACAATCCTCACAACTCAAAACTGCTTACCCCTATCAGCCCCATACTCACCCTTCACACACTGTTTTATGCATCTCCACTTCCCCCACTCCAGTGCTCCATATTCTCCCATGACAAAGTAATCACTTTCTTCCTTTCCTCCCACCTCTTTCACAAGCCCACATCATACACCTCTTCTATAGGTTCTTGACCTCCTTCCCAGCTACCCTCTGTATTAGGGTTTCTCATCATTCCACTATCCATTTTCATGCCTAAAGCTCTGTGACAATCTTAATATGCACACAGCTATGCAACAACCCTTCTTTACCAGCTACTGTTACTGGCCTGAGAGTCACACCATTCAGGCTGTCCACATGCCAACCTGTTAAAGTCTGTTTGAAGGATGCAGAGAGGATCAGCAAAGCACTCAAGGGTATTAGTTATCACTTACCTGTTCTACACACAGCTGCAAAGGTGCTTGAAATTATCTGTGTTCAATAGATAAGGACCTTCTGCTACCTCATTTTTTTTCTTTTTCTTCTGGGTTTACAGATTTTCTTTAAACTAATGCTACATTGAATACTCCTTAAAATTGATTAGATGTGATATCTCAAAGTTAATGTCACATTACACAGGTACAGACAAATGCAGAAATGCTTCTGAGTTGAGCACAGAACCTCAGCAGGCTCAGATAATTAAACTTTCAATGACTGAAACGTTCAATGACTGAAATGTACTCCAGCAGCAGTAAGCCACACTGGATGTGTTTGTTTGACTACTGACACACTTCTTGGGTGATTGAAGGCACTCAACCCCTGGCCTTATACCTCAAAGTGCAACTTAAAAAGGAACCAGTAAGCCCTGTGGTAGCTCATTCTCAATTGCCACTTGTCTCTGATGCCTTCTACGTAAGTATGTCCCAATGGATATGCGGAATAATTCCTCCTTAGCTAAGAGGACATAACGGTCACCAAAGAGGTTGGTGGTGATACCAAACACATGGCTTTGTACTCTGTGATGTTTCCTGGAAATGCTTTCTGCAAAGACTGAGTTCATTTTAGTTTTGAAGTTGATCAAAGAAATAAGCTCTGGGCCCTTATGTGCATGCATACATGTGATTAAGGGTTCCTTTATTGAACCTTGTAGAAATGGTGCAACTGTCTCTACACAGTTTTCTTTGAATGGCTGAGACAAAAATTATTACAGTTGTACCTAAAGTGTTTTGGGGGGGGGGGGGAATTAAGAAAACCATGTGAAATTGTCAAAAACAGCCCTCCTCCCCTTTCTTTGGTTCACAGTGAGTGTTTTGGGGTGGGAATGGGAAGAAACAGAGCTGGGAGGGAAGAGAGACATTAAAAAGCTGTGTTTGGGATGTATAAGAAAGCATCCAGGAGGATTAAAAAACCCTATGTCCAAATTCAACAGTCTACAGTTTCACTGGGAAGAAGAAAGCAAGCAACCAAGCAAGCCACGTGGCCGATCCGGGAACCCTCTGGAGTTCTGAAAGTTCAAACACATAAAAAATGGAAAAAAGCCAGAAAGTCAGGGGATTCAGTCAGATGTGAGTTTATCCCAGTGACTGAAAGCAGGGTGACACAAGCAGGGTGCTGAGGATTTGTTCCTATATGAGTTACAGCATGCATAGTCACAAGGCTCTTAGCCATGAGGTCCGCCGTCTTTCTCTGCCAGAGCCCTTCTGCTCAAATACAGAGCCATAGCCGTGAAACAAAATCTGCTGCCCTCTCCTTAGCAAATAGACTTAGTTTCCTCTGCCATTGCAGCTATGACCAGCTCTTCAAAGAGTGCTTCATGCGGACTGTCATATTCATTGCAGGTCATGAAGCTTTTCCCTGTGTTTTGAGAGAAAGAGGAGGACACAGCACTGAAATATTGGTCATTTAGGGAGTGAGTTTTGAAGTGAACTGAAGACGAGTTAGAAAACCCACTTTACACACTGCAAGCTCCAACCCCTGTATTGGAGTTAAAATCCTGTATATTACCTCTGAAGATTTATCCATAACACAAAGCCAAATCCCCAGGCCTGGTCTACACTAAAAAGAGGTTGTTATCTGAATTATACTAGAAAATTCTTTGAATGGAGAGGTACTTCATATAATCAAAAGATTCCTTTTTAACAGTTACTTCTATACCAGTTTCCAAAAAGAATAAGAGGTAATATTACAAGGAAACATCATAGCTGTGTCAGTTAGGGAAATTACATTTTTTTTTAACACTCTGTCAGAGTTGTGTCAGTAGCACTTTTAAGTTTAGATTGGCACCAAAAGAGGCAAGGCCTTATGTCAGAGTATGAGAATTGTCAGCGCTAGTACCCCACCCCTGAAAACCCCTGTTTTCTCCCTCAATAAAGGACCAGAAAATAAAAAGTCTGCTGCAGAGTTTTAGAACCACCTTTCACTTAAACTGCGATATCTCTGTTCTTGCTGAATGTAATTTGTGAAGAATGTTTTTTAAGTGCTAAGAACTAGTTAGACTTGAGGATGTGACAGACTTCAACTTTAAAAAGAATTGAACAAAGCAGGAAACCTTGCTTACTTAGGTTTATATTAAAGCTAAAATGGACCTGATGTGTGATTGTACAAAATACAAATTATATTATTTTTAATGTAAATTTTAAACTTACTAATTTGTTATTTATTGATAGCATTAAGCTTGAAATACATGTTAAAAATTGTCAGGTAAAAAGACATTCAGTATTATTTCTTGCTATTTGCCAATGAACACTTAGTCTTTAAGAATGCTTTTGAATTTCAATATGTATGAGATATTCTGCTGTTTTTGTTGGAAAAGCTTACAAAGAATGGCTTACAATGGAAGGCAAAATGTTTGATCTTTCATATGAAAGCTCACTTACTGCTACAAATGTGGTTTTATAAAACATGACTGAAAACAGACGTGGTTTAATATAATCATGTTTATTAATACTTATTACTTATGTAGCATTTTGTATGCAAGGATTTGGCATATTTTATAAATATCAGTTAAACTTCACAACCAGGCTGCAATGCATGCAATACTGTGTCACTAAGCTCATTCTCTACAGGGATAAACAGAGATCCATAGCCTACATCTATTCTGTGGGCTCAATCACTGACACATGATTGTCGATACAATTAAATTGCTAACACAGTCCCTGGAACCATTTTTGGCCTCAGCAAACCATCACTCTTTCAGATAATGCCAGGGCAAAGGACCATTTCAAATAGTTTATTTGGACATATTCGCCCTTTTCTGGGGACAAGAGAGCCTGACTGTATGGATTTAAGCTCTAAGTCTTGCTGAGAATGGTCTCTGGCCAGGTCAGTCTACTAGTGTAGATGTAACCATAGTGTTTCTAGCACACAGAACAATGCCATTCATGGATTCCTGATCTAATCTGTGTTCTGCTAGCAGCACAGCTCAAAGAAGCATAGAATGATAGAAACCTTGGGTTAGAAGGGACCTTTAAAGGTCCTCTAGTCTAACCCTCCTGCAGTGAGACCAGCATGTGTTAGTCCTACTGGAGCAAAAAGCTAAGAACCTTATGCAGCTTCCACTTACTCAGAGTTATGTTCTTATGTCACTCCACTGAGATTTCTATGGTAAGGCAGTTAGAAGACATCTGCTTTTCCAAAAAGAGCAGGATGGGACAGAAAGGCAATAACAGATGAGGAGAAGGCTGAGGTACTTAATGATTTCTTTGCCTCAGTCTTCACTGGTAGTTTCTCTTCCCACACATCTCGAGGGGATGGAGTGCAAGATGGGGACTTGAGGAGCAAAGTCCCTCCCACTGTAAGAGATTATCAGGTTCGAGACCACCTGAGGAACCTGAACATACACAAGTCTATGGGACCTGATGAGATGCATCCCAGAGTTCTCAGGGAATTGGATGATGTAGTTGCCAAGCCACTCTCCATGATATTGGAAAAGTCCTGGCAGTTGGATGAAGCCCCTGGAGACTGGAAAAAGGGAAACATTGCACCCATTTTTTAAAAAAGTAGCAAGGAGGAACCTGGCAACTCCTGACCTGTCAACCTCACCTCTGTGCCTGGGAAGATCAGGGAACAGAACTTCATAGAAACTATGTTAAAGGCACATGGAGGACAGGGAGGTGACTTGAGACAGCCAGCATGGCTTCACCAAGGGCAAGTCCTGCCTGACCAACCTAGTTGCCTTCTAGGATGGAGTGACCACATCAGTGGACAAGGGAAGAGCTACTGATGTCATTTATTTCTACCTCTGCAAGGCCTTTGACACAGTCCCCCACAACATCCTTCTCTCTAAATTGGAGAGCTATGGATTTGACAGGGTGGACTGTTGGATGCATGAGGAATTTGTTGGATGGTCACATCCAGAGGGTAGAGGTGTGGTGGACCAATATGCGGTTTCTGTCTTAAACATTTCACGGTTCCGAGGAACTCACACGTTTTTCTTGGTACAAAAGCTTGAACATGCATCAATAAGGGGTGGACCCCAGAAAAGACCGAGATAAGATGCCTTTGCCTCATTGAATACTGGGAGGAGACACCAAGAGGTGCCATTGCCTGATTGAATACCAGGAAGAGACACCAAGAGGTGCCATTGCCTGATTGAACCAGCCTGTTGCATATGCATGCAGCCTGTTGTATATGCATGCAGACAGAGATTGTGGGACTCGGACTGTATAAAAAGGACACCATCAGAAGCAAAAAGGGGGACCCCCACCACCAAGGAGCACCAAGAGAACCGACAGGACGCCGCTGGATCCACGGGTGGTGATAACTTCTTTGCTGCCTTTGTCTCTCTCTCCCCCCCCCTGCCCCTGCCTCTCTCTCTCTCTTTCTCTCTCCTCTCTTTGTCAAAGTGTAAAAGATGTGCTGTAGGGGACTTGTTTCTTTAGTTGAATTACTTAGTTAGAGTAGTTGCCATTGAGTCATTTTATGTAACCTCATGACTTGCATTTTGTATTGTTAAATTGTTAAATCGGTTGGCTGGTGTCATTTCACCTTAATTCAGTCCAGGGGGATCACGAACTTGGTTGTTGGTCTCACGGGGAAGGAGGTCATCCTAAACGACTCCTTTTGGGCTGTGACAAGAGGTCAACAGCTCAATGTCTAGTTGGAGATCAGTGATGAATACTGTTCCTCATGGGTCCATATTGAGACCAGTGCTCTTCATCTTCATCGATGACATAGTGGGATCAAGTGCAACCTCAGCAAATTTCAGACGAAGCCAAGCTGAGCAGTGCACTTGACATGCCTGAGGGACCAGATGCCATCCAGTGGGACCTGGTCAGGCTTGAGAAGTGGGCCTGTGTGAACATCATGAGGTTCAACAAGGCCAAGTGCAGTGTGCTGCCCCTGGGTCGGGGCAACCCTCGGTATAAGTACAGGCTGGGGGATGGAGGGATTGAGAGCAGCCCTGCCAAGAAGGACTTGTGGGTCCTGGTGGATGAAAAGCTGGACAGGAGCCAGCAATGTGCACTCCTAGCCCAGAAGGCCAACTGTGTCCTGGGCTGCATCTAAAGAAGCGTGGCCAGCAGGTCAAGGAAGGTGATTCTGCCCCTCTACTCCACTCTGGTGAGACCCCACCTGGAGTCCTGCGTCCAGCTCTGGAGTCCTCAGCACAGGAAAGACATGGACTTTGGAGCGTGTCCAGAGGAGGGCCACAAAACTGATCAGAGGGATGGAACACCTCTCCTGTGAGGACAGGCTGAGAGTGTTGGTGGTGCTCAGCCTGGAGAAGAGAAGGCTCCAGGGAGACCTTACTGCAGCCTTTCAGTATCTACAGGGAGTTTACAAGAAAGATGGGGTCAGACTTTTTGGCAGGACCTGTAGCGGTAGAGCAAGGGGTAATGGTTTTAAACTAAAAGAGGTTAGATTTTGACTAGATATGAGGAATAAATTTTTCACAATTTGGTGGGTGGTGTAACCCTGGAATGGGTTGCCAAGAGACGTGGTAGATGCCCCATCTGTGGAGACATTCAAAGTCAGGTTGGAGGGGGCCCTGAGCAACCTGATCTAGCTGAAGATGTCCCTGCTCATTGCAGGGGGGTTGGACTAGATGACCTTTAAAGGCCCTTCCAACCCAAACTATTCTACGATTCTGTGATTCTATGATTCTATGATTCTATGTTTCTATTAAAGTCATAGAAATGTATTGATAAATGGGAGAGAATGATTGACTAATTAGACGAGTCACTTTGGCAGTCCTATGTGCAGGGATAGGAAACTGGAAACTTTCAGTGGTGTGGAGGGGCTCTAGAGCTCACTAGATTTGAATCGGAGTGGTCATTAGTGGTGGTGTGCCTAGCACAATCAGTTTCTCAGTGCCTTAGGAAACACTGTATTTTATCATTCCAACAGGAAATGATCTTATGACAGAAAATGCAAGAGGGAAGACAGGAGCTGAAAGAGAAAGCTGGTTTAAGAACTCGACACTTCAGAGAGGCGTGAAAATACGGAAAATAAGGAAAGAATGGGTGATGATGGCTGCTGCTGGCAAGATTTGAGGTTTACTGGAGCACCATTTTGGCCTCTCACTGCAACAGTTTTTACTCCATTCACCCCATCTCCTTTTCCTCCTCTGGAAGCAAGAGAAATTGCAGCAGCAGTAAAACAAAACCCTGACTTTCCAGAGGTGTGGTCTAGTAGTTGGGTCTTTTTCTCAAGCACCGAGATGTCTTTGGCAATTGACCACTGCTCCCTGGTGTCTAAGCTAATTGGTTGAGTAACTGGATTCAATTCAAGCCACACTGCAACACTAATGTAGTTATATTACTCTTGCGGCTCAACCTACTCTCTCTGCAGAACACCAAGCAGAGGTGGAACCATGCTCCTGGCCCTAGCATGCTTTGTTATGTCATGTAAACTTACCTAAACTGCATTAATTTCATAATTTTCTTAATTTTATAAATCAATTATTTTATGGATTATTATATGGATATACTACTTAACTATCAATATTATCTTATGGCTTAATGAATTATATGAAGCAGAGAAACTTTATGTGCAACTGAGACATTTCACCTCTTCTATGAGGACAGGCTGAGAGAGGTGGGGTTGTTAAGCCTGGAGAAGAGACGGCTCTGGGGAGACCTTATTGCAGCCTGCCAGTACTTAAAGGGGGCTTATAAAAACAATGGGGACAGACTTTTTAGCAAGGCCTGTAGCGATAAGACAAGGGGTAATGGTTTTAAACTAAAAGAGATTTAGACTAGATATAAGGAATACATTTTTCATAGTGAGGGTGATGAAACATTGGCTCAGGTTGCCTCGAGGGGTGGTAGATACCCCGTCTGTGTAAACATTCAATGTCGGGTTGGATGGGGCTCTGAGTAACCTGATCTAGTTGAAGATGTCTCTGTCCATTGCAGGGGGGATTGGACCAGATGATCTTTAAAGTTCTCTTTGAACCCTAAGATTCTATGATTCTAATGTATGATTCTATGATTTATTTGCAAGGAAATCCCTGCACCTCCAAGAATATTAAAAACATGGAGCCAGTTTCCCATGCCTTAACTGTGAGCCTTATGTGTATGTACCATGGATTTTTGTGAGGGTGGATTATGCATAGGCATGTACAGAATTAAGTCTTAGTTGGAAAAGATGTTGTCAAATGAAATATTTGGGTTTGGAGTCTCCTGGACTTCATCTTAAACTAGGTTTCAAGCCAGCTAGTGAAACTTTGGAACACCTATGAGTAGACAGCCAGTCACCTAAATACTTTTGAAGACCTCCTAACCTGACCATGAAGAATAAAAACCAAGCCTGGTTTGGAAACCCGTGGCTTAGTTCAGTTTGTCTCTGTAATTTTCTCTATTTCTCCCCAATTCTTATTTATGCTATCATTTGCTGAGGAAATTTTGTTTGTTTTGATGAAATTGCCATACAGGTACCCACCTTATCCATGTAAAAGAACTAAGTAATAATGGATGTAGGGTGTTGAATATGCTCTTGCTTATCATGTGGCAATATCATTTCATAGATAGAGAATGACAGCTGACTTCCAAATACCCATGTTTTGTGTGTACATCCACTCAGCTAAAAAGGATAAGCACAGTTGCAAAGCTTGAACTGCAGGCTGTCTATAAGGCAGATGCTGCAACATGTAGCACCATGAGAAAGGATAATCCTCTGCCTGGAGCAGTGACAAAAGGAGGCAGTGGAGGGAGAATCTACAGAACCTGTGACCAGTGACCAGATCTGCCTTTCCCTCCACCTTCATCCTTGGTCGATCTGCTTTCTCTTCAGCTGGCTTCTTTTTGTGAAAACACAGCTTCCATTGGGCAAACCCTGATGGCATGAACAACTTGAGTTTATAACTGAAGATCCACAGTGAGAGATGAGGACAAGCTGAATTAATATATTTTGTGCATGTACTGGCCACATCACCTCTGAACTCAGGTCCATTGCTGCACAAGTCCAGCCAGTGAAGTTGTCTTTTCCATGTTCAGAATGGAGTCTGAGGCATAGAATGACTGATGGCTCTGTTTTGTATTTACTGAAGTCAGCAGATATACCAGCTGATTTCAGTGCAGCATCGCCAAGACTAGGTGCCAGCAAATAAAAAGAGTTCAGCGCTACTTGCATTCAAGCATTTGAAACGAGGATAAAATAAAACACACCAAAAATATACTTCCTTGGAAGTTAATGAGCTAGAAAGAGGCCAGTTGAGAGGAAAGTTTTGAATTATGGGGGCTGAGTGGACAATTTCGCCTTCGATACTCAGCTTCTCAGTGGGTCTAAGCAAACTGGAAAATATGGAAGTTTGGTGTTTATGAACCAAACACAGGCCAAGCCTGTGAATGGCAAAGTTCTTTATAAATATCTATTATTGAAAAGAAAGCACACAACATTATCACTTCATACTGTGATAATTACAAAGCAACACTGACAAAGTGTCACTGGACTGGCTCTTTCTTGACTTATTCATACACAAACATGAAGCTGGAGACAGCCCCTCAGCAGGAGTCTTCATGTTTCCCGTAGCACTACATCTAGCTGCTCTGTGAAGGATTTAAGCTGGAAAGTCAGAAAACGCAAGTGAAATGGAGTTATTATTGCTCCAGTTCTGGAGTGACATATTTTTTTAAAAAACTATTACTCTTCAAAAACAAACGAATAATCACCTTTGAAGAGTTTGCATATACTGATGAACCGATTTCAAGTTTTGTCACTAATCCACCCATGCTGTTCTTGTGAATGACTAAAAAATAAAGAATCAGGTGAACAGATAAAGGTCAGATGACAAAAACAATTCAAAGTCAGCATTCGGACAGGTGACAGTCTTGCCAAGACTGCATTTAACAGTGAGTTATTAATAACGTTACACTTTTAACCAGAGGTTAATCTGCATTTCTTTTTTAATTACCTAGAGAGATTCTTTCTGGACTATTAACTTTTTTTAGTATTTAGATCACAACTCCTAAAGACTTAGCTATATTTTGACAGGTACTGACAAAGAGTGCCATGGAATTGTGACTCAATTGTCACCTTCGGCGTTTTCAGGCTGAAAAACTCAGGATGAGTGCTAGGTACTAATTAGAACTGTTATATTAGGAAAGCAAATACAATGGTGTCTAACATTAAACAAAGCACAGTTCTCACCACAAATGGTTTCTTTTGTGTGCGGGTTAGTCTAAAAAACCATTTTGCATGCTAATGAGGCACAAACAATAATTGCCAGAGTAACTAGTTTCACGCAATTACAAAAACCACATAAAAAGCCCTATTGTTTGTTGTCTTATGATTTTTAATGCTAAATTTGCACTTTATAATTTGGGGATTTCATTTGTACCGCAGTGTGCAATTTGGGTTTTGTGTATCTGAAGGCAAAGGCTTCCAATGGGGAATAAATGGTAGAAGGAAACAAGCCTGAGTGTGCAAAAGTAAAAGAAACAGTCACTCTCAGGGAAGAGAGAGGACAACTGGAAAAGAGAGGGGCGAAAAAAAAAAGCAGTGGTGAAAAGGGGACACTTCCTCTATGAGAAAGAGGGAAATCAGAGCTGAGAAGAGGGAGGCTGTAGGAGCTGGGAGGCGCACAGACCAGCTAATGAATATCACTAAGCTGACACATCCTGTGGCTTGGAATGCATGACAAACCGGGGAGTCACACAAAGATCTAAGGGAGCACAGAAAATTAGAGAGTAAAAAGTCAGATGGTTAAGTAGTTAAAAATAAAAAGTTTGGGGCCCTGCTCTTCCCTTGAAGGAACTCTCATTACAGCCCATACAAACCATTTATAATCCTGTGAAAGAAAGATTGGATCCCTTCTATTTTAGTGTAGGCACTGACTGCTCTGGCTGAAATTTCGCCTGCGTTTCTGTGATTTGCCCTTTCATCTTACAGTCACTTCTCTGCAAATTACGTGGAGAAAAACACACCATATGGCATTTTTTCCCTCTGATTCACCCCAGCCTTTAGTTTGTTATTTTCTGATTGAATAAAATATCATATGGTTGAACTGGGATTTTGCACTAGCTCAGAGAAAATGTGCGTTTCTTGGAATCTTTATACTTTTCTGAGCCTAAAGAAAATGTACCATTGGATGCAGAAGTACTATTTTAAGGTCAGGATTGAATACATTTTTATGTAAAGTACATTTTATACATTGTTATCAGAGAATACTAAATTTCATGTTCTTGTTTCTTTTAAGAAAATATGACTTTATGTAAGGCCTATGCTACTCTGAAATCGTACTTATAGCAATGTTTAATGTAGAGAGCACAAAACTCGAGTCATGGTCAGAATTCATTTTCCTTTTGTGACAGTTGCTCTCCTTCCATTTACCACAATGTTAAGCGTTTCTCCAGATCTCTCTCCCTTCTCTTCCCTGTGTGTTATGCTACCAGTGTTGGTACAGGAAATAAAATTGAAATCAATACATGTTGGTATTGTTAGATATTGTAATGTGTTTTGTTTTTTTTTTTTTTTAAATCGCATTAATCTCACTATAACTAGCTGAGCCCAGCACTTTCACCCTTTCATCCTGTATACTCTTTCTTTTTCCGTCGCCAGTTTTCTGAATGTATTTTCCATAATAATATATCCCTCTACTATTGTTGATCTCTTCAGCATATTCCCACACACACATATTTTGCTCCATTCAGTTTTTGTTTATGGTTTTTACTTGGAAAAATCATGAAGTCTCCAAGAAAATGCTTTTTACATTTTCTTGCTAGTCTGCAGCATTTCAGAAATATTACCAATTGCTACGTGAATAATTGATTCATGGCTGTCACAGCATGGAGGTGACATTGTACCTTCTTACTCTTCTTCCCCACCCCCTAGTGCTCGTTTAACCTTTTCTTCTTTTCTTATTCTTTGTTGACAAAAGAAACGTTTAGATTTGGTCAGCATTAGGCTCTATCTATGCAAAGTAACGGGCAAAGAAAGACAGAAGAATACCTATTAGGAAACTTTACCTTCTGTAGTGTAAACATTGTTGATTAATTTAGTATAAACACTGTAATAATTGAGAAATATATAATCAACATTGTATTTAATTGGTACAGTACATTTGCTATATAAAGACTATTTAATTCTCTAGACAATTAAGTCTGTTTATATGAAAACACATTTGAGGAAAAAGCAAGAAGTTTATATAATAGCTATGCATGAAAAAACCACATTTTTATCTAGTTTGAAAGACACGTTTAATATAATACTCAAAGTCTAATTGGTCTACTACATTGGAGCATTAAATGCTAATTACAATTTGCCTTTCCTCTGCTGTTTTATGATGACATTGAAATATGTTTTTTTTCTTTTTCTCCTTTTCCTTTTTTTACTAGCTTGCTTTAGGCACACATGTATCTAGATAATAACTTTATTCAGCCAAAATACAGAGAAATTGAGTTTAATATTTCATGTTTCTGTTGATAACATATGTAGATAAGAATTAGACTACTTAATACCAAGTCTAGGAAAAATGATGCTTGAAATGAGGATAATATTTTGGAAAACTCAAGGACATTGGGTATAATGTCTTGTTAAATTGGACATTTATATGCAATCATGATCAATCTTAATAAATGTAGGAGATATAAGGAACCTTAGATTTTTTTTAAAATAATCTCTGAGACAAATTGAAACAGATTTAATGCATTCTTGCTATTAGATTGTAGAATAGGTCCTTATAAATAAAAAGAATTAATGCTAAAGCATTCTTAAGAAGTTATTCATGTGAATGATCTAGAAAAGGCAGATCTTAACAAGCACCCAGAGTGCCATCTAGAAGGGGATATTAGTGAAGAATTACCTAAGGTAAACAAAAGTGTTAAATAAAGGTTAAAACATATATTTCTGGGGTAGAACAGCTAGAAGAAGAGAGTAGCAATTTGAGCAAATCATTTTGTAGCTCGATGCCTCAGTTTCCCCAGTCAGACAGGTTGAAGGAAAGCTAGAGATACATGTTGTGAAGTAACGTGTTGGGTATTCAAGACTTGTTCTTGCATTTGGAAGTGCCAGCGGGGGTTGCAGTCAGCGTGCCTCACAGACAGACACTTCACGAAGTTCATGCAGGCCGCACCTGGGAAAATGCAGTCTGTTCTGAGGCTACCATACTTAGATTACCCAGTTCAGGTTAGCTGGTTTAGGTTAGCTGCTTTCCACCAGCTCCTGTGCACCCCATGGAGTTGACAACAGGGAGTGACCTACCTCCCCTTGGCAACTCTGGGGAGTGAGTGCGAGAGGATCACTCAGCTCAAAGAGCCTCAGCAAAAAGGCTGCAGCTATGCCAGCCGCTAGCACGAGAGCAGGTGAAGAGAGACACAAGAGGCCAAAGGCTCCTCTTCCAGCTTCCATGCCTTGAAAGGCCACATACTGCCTGGCCTTTAAGTTTTTCAAGGGCTTTGAAACCTTTGTCTGAGAGGTGCTAGAACTGCAGTGTAGCCAAGGAGCTTCTGATGCCTGAGGCAAAATCCAAGCGTGGATATAATCCCTAAGTAAAGAGAAATTGATTCGGAGGAATTCCTGAACTCCATACCCAGAAACACAAGACAAGCACCTAGGTGGGCATCATCTGGCAGCACACAACCCACTACTCAGCTGATCAGGGTCATCACAATGAAGCCCCTAGAGGTATAGCTTTATTGCTTTTTATTTAACAAAGATCAGCAAAACCAGGATGCAACAGCGGTGGGGCTGGCATTCAGGTGACGCAGGTTGGTAGTCCAGGTTGAAACTATGGTTACCATTAGTCTACAGATCGCTAGCAATCATGTTTACTAGTTTAAAATTCCACACACATGTCTAAATGATATGTGGCAGGGTTATCCCCACATATATTAATTGTTGCAGACCCACTGATGATACTTGCATCCCTCTTCACACCATTGTCACATATCATTGCCATACCTCCCCTCATCCACCTTCTTTTGCCTTTCCTTTTGGAGAGGTGGAATCAGGTTTCCTGGCCCAGAGGCTATTGTCAGCTGAAGTTCATCAGGCTGCTTTACATATATTTCAATATCTTCCCATCTCATCTTTGTTTTGTTTCTTTTTTTTCTTTCTTCTGCACAAGCTAATCATCCTAGGACAAGAAGGACAAGAAACGTTTTTCAAACATGGATGGTTTCAGCAGGATACTTTAGCCAGAAGATGCTATAAAACTACTGCACATTTTCCTTTCCTCTTCAATAAATGAGCATATCACTTCATTCTCTGTCCAGCAATCACCAACCTAAGGGTCCACCACCATAATTTTAACTTCTCAACTGGCCTTCCAGTCAGTATCTCAATACGTCGTATGTCCAAGATGACTCGCACTACTGTTTTATTTACGATGCAATCACAGCTATAGGAGTGTGAGCAGCTTTCTGAATGCATAAAAAACCCCTCTTTCTTTTAGTCCTATATTATCAACATTTGAAAGTCTCAATTTTTTTTCCTCTTCCTCTTTCTTGTCCTCTCAGAAAGAGCATCGGGGGGTAGATAGAGTGTGCTGAATACAAGTCTCTAACTCATCTACACTTAGAGTATGTTTTGCAAGGTCTATTAGCACAAAATTTATTACTAACCCTTAAACAAAATGGTTTTCTTCAAATCTTCCTTGTTTGGTAGCTCTGGCAACAATGACCACTTCTTATAGGAGAGGAAATAAGCATCCAGCTGCAGCCTTCACTAAGAGTGAGAAAGACAACTTGTTATTTCAGCAGTATGACTCACAGTGATACCAGAAACTTTATTTTTTACAGGAGAAGGACAACTTCAGCAACTATGAAAGCTGTGATGACAAGATATCAAGCAAGCACCCAATACAAGAGGCACATCTTTCTTACCATTATGCTTAATTAATAATAATTAATAATATGCTTAATATGGGAGATTCCGGGAAATGACAAATACTTTCTGATCATTCATTAAATGCAGATCGCAGGTCTAAGATGCTTACAGTTTCAGAACAGAGAAATACATCAAAAGGAAGAGAAAAGAAACAATAGCCTACAATTTATACATAGCTCAAGAAGAGCGGCACAGCAGAAATAGAGAGATGGAAATAGAGACAGGAGAAGGCTTGTCCATTTTTTGGAATTATTTTCAACTGCAGTCACAAATTTTGCAGTCTGCAGCACCAGAAACAATGACAAGACATTGGATTTAGCATCAAAATTACCTACCTCATAGCAGAAATGCATCTCCCAACCTGCAGTGCATTAGCTGACTTCATACTGTAATTGTAATGAATCTCTTATTGGGCCTTTGCTTCCCTGGACAATGCCATGTTGTAAGAACTAAATACATCATCAGTGAGGCTCATTCTCGTGTATTACACTAATATATCATTGGAATGACAACTGCTTCTGATGATATATTAATGTAATACATCAGTAGTGTGGGGCTCCTATGGGGTATTACTCAGGAACAGGGGCCATCTAAAGAAAACAGACCCGGAGTCAAATTCAGTTTAATTACGGAATGAAGGGGATATCAGGACCAAGGTTACACGTAATGCTAACGTTCTTACATCATCCATGAGATTAATTTGCAACCTCATTACATATTAACCTTGCAATTTTAGATAGAAATTGTGGAATTTGGATTTGCCTGCTGATGTGAGTAATTCACAAACCATAACCTCCCTAATATTTTACAGTGATCCATGAATAATACAGCTATTTTTATTCTGTCCATCTTACATTCCATGATAGTTAAACACCACATCAAATATGTAGCTATAAAATCAGATTTAGAAAAACAACACTCTATTTGAAACTCTTTGTAGTCACTGGGCATCATATAAATATTTGCACTTGCACAGTGCATTCAAAAGAAAGAGAAAACTGGTATTTGCTTTTGCAGTCAATTATGCAGCACATTTACATGTATCATTTGTCTTAAAGCTATCATAAAGCATGTACAATTCTGCTCTTGGTTTGTTTGGTTTTTCCTTTGTGTTTTTGTGGGGGTTTTGTTGTTCTTTTTTGAGGGAGACATGTTTTTTTCAGAATTCCCCAGGGACTGACATGGTGCATTCTACCATTCTTTAAGTTAAGTTATGAATTGGATTCTGAAATGCTTTTAACAAAAGGACTTCCATAGCAATATTGCAGTGTCCACCAACATGAAATATATCCAAAATCATCTTCCCTTGGCCCTGTTTCTCCCTAATTTTAATGCTACTATATTATAAGTTATCCAGAGAATCCACCTATATATTATGAAACAAACAGGCACCAGAGGTGGTATCATTTAAACTAGAGCTTCTGTTGGTCTTTTATTTTTTGTTCATTAAGATTATAACCAAATGCTGAAAGAATTCTCATAGAACAGCAAATAGCATCAAGCCAAAAAACATAATGTATATTCAATTTTGTAAACATCTTACTGTGTCCAATATAGATGCTATACTTATTCTTGAATAGACTGTTTTGTTTAATAAGCATTTATCTATTGTTAATGTCTTTGGAGAATTCATCTTGGGGTTTATACTGAAGATAAATGCAAGCGTGTGAGGGTTTATGAAAAATGTCTCAGCAAGTGACAGGAAGCCTGATATGAGTTACCACAGTCCGCTTCACATGTGGGGCAATCCACTACTTGTCTTGCATTTATTATATTTTCTTGCTAGACGTTTTCTTTTTCTTTTGCTGAGACCCTTTGATACTATATACTTTTAAATACCAAACATTGACAGCAAATCTGAAAAGAATGCATGATGTAGAAAAAGAGACAAAACTACTGATGTAAAATGTAGCTACAATAACATAAAAGAGGAACCACAAAGATTTTCTTTTTTTTTTTTTAAATGCTGTGTGCATGAGGGAAGGGAATCAGAATTTGAAAGGAATTAACAGAACATCAACTGCATGTCCCAACGATATATGTCATTTTAGCTCACTAGGGTGATGTATGTATCATTTAGAAAAACATTCAAAGCTGCAGTTAGAAATTCTCCCAAGAATAAATGGAATTCTCACAAAACAAAGTGTCACTGTCATATGAGGAAAGTAAGTTGTGTGCATATCTGTCTATATCTAATCTTACCTAATCTTTGTGTGCCTTATACCTGGGATGATGATAAATAATGTATTGCAGGCGTGGAGAGAGCTTATGGAAGTAGAGTGAATTAGTGAAAAGCCCCATGTGACCTATCAGCCAAGTTCCCAAGATAGGTTTCTTTTTGTTATTTTCTAGTTAGTAACAATTTCTGCCTTCCTCTGTCGCATATTTCCCTTAGCCCACAGTCTGAACTGAAGGCAGATCTGTTACAAACTCTATTGTAGAATCTTCAGGATGTCAGTAGCAGCTGGAATTAAATTAGATTTCAACTCTCACAAATTAATGAGTAACCTTGAGGTGTTTGAACGTATCTGGTATGTCAATAACGTAATGCGCAACAGAAAAAGGATGAACTTTGCTCATACACCATGTGGAGGCTTTCCCCTGTGAGTTTTATACAGTGAATTATTTACTAGTTATTGAATTAATTGGACAATTTTTACTTTTTTGGCACTTTTAAAATCTGATATTTAAAATCTGCTTATGTGCTTATTTGAATGGACATCACATGCAAACCTGCTCCTTGGTGAGCAACCCCTGTCTGTTTAATATAGGAATTGAAAAATAAAATAAAAGTGCATCTCCCCCTCAGCGTCAGCAGGACAGCCTGGCGAGAACGCGCGCTGTGCTTGCAGACACCTTGTGCAACTCAAGAGTGTCGGAGGGAGAGGAGGGATGGAGTACATCAGTCTGGCTCTACTCGGGGGCTGAATGAATTTGAAACATGACCAAGTCTGAATGGAATAGTGGTCAGAAAGCCAGGAACAATTACTTCAGATTACAAAATGCTTGAACGATTTACTTCACAAGACAACTGCACAGCCTCCTCGTGCTAAAGGACTATCAATACTATATTTGGACAAAATCTGATGAGAGGAGTTGAAGGAGGGGTGGTGGCGGCATGTGTGGGGAAAAAATTCACATTGCGTAAGATGAAAGCAGAGAAGTATTTAAATAGAAATGTATTCCAGTAACCAAAATCCCTGCCCAACATCTTTGTTTCAGAAAGTCTGATTAGTTAACGTATTCCATCACCTCGGGAAGAAAGCTGAGGTAAGCAGCTTAATTTATAGATGGATGGAACAAACTTATTTAAAAATTCTCACTCTGTTATCATGAATCATGTAGGCCTATTAAACTAATTGCTAAGTAAATTTAAGCAGTATTACAGTAGATTTCAGTGAATTTATCATCAATCTAAAGAGATCTTTGGTGGTCTCATGCTGCCCCCCACAGATATGTCTCAGAACATTCATTACGCCATAATTACAAAGTCTCTTTGAAGAGGCTAAAAATCCCAAGACTCCTCTCATCAATTATTTTCACCTGTTAATTCATTTTGTGTGAGGTAATAACCTCAGCATAATAACAAATGTGCAAGTACTCCGATTTTGCAATTAAAAGCAGCAGGGCTCCTATTTTGATCATACAGACTGTGACATCCATCATAGAAAACAATTTGGGCCTAGCGGGATGACAGATGCCACACTGATGGCTCTACTAACTAACTGCCTGTCCTGAAAAAAAATGGTCCCGTTTCAGCCTGCAGCTGCAAGCTATCTGATAGCTCCTGACCAGTCAGCGGGGGAAAGCCTGCAGTGACTAAATTACTGAAAGGTAATTTTACTTCGCAAAATGAGGATTTCGGAGCCATATATGTATGCATTCCAGTGGCTGGAGTAATTTGGAAACAAATAGTCCTTTTCATTTGAAAATGACTGGAATCGCTGCCAGTGCTCAGAGAGTATTGTTTCTCAGCCTTTTACATGAGAAATACAGTGTAATGCTCATTATTTCTCCCCTTTCACATCTTATTAGAGACAGAAGGCAAGGTGGTTATCTCTGCTTTCTTTAGCTAAATCTGTACAAGTAGGATTTCTTCCAACCTCTGGACAGGTGCCTAAATAATAGAAGAGTGCTCATTTTAGCCTTTCGGTTTGTATCAAGGCTGAGTGAGCCCTGTCTGGGGAATGATCCTGCTATCACCACCGAGCCTTAAAGCGATATGCCCTCCTCTGAAACTCCGCTGAAAACAATGGAGCAAACTGCAAGCGCAGGCAGTTCATTAGCCTCAGGACTGATTCACCAAGGAAATAATTTGATGTTGAATTAATGACAAGAAAAGCTGTTGTCCTGACTAGGGGTGTAGGGGGTCTGGAGGAAGCGGGGGGATGCATATACTCTAAAAAGAATCTCAGAAAACGCAGCCAATTTATTTTCCTCACTACCGTGCATAATGTGATACTTCAGTATTGGACCAATTAGCTTAAAGCATTTAGTGCTGAGAGACTGCATACTCTGAGTAAACAAGGCGACTGATTTAGCCTATAACTTTCTAACGGGAAACACACAATGTTGCTGTCAACTAATATGAAATATGTCAATGTAGTCCGGTATTTTTTGTTTTGTGTGTCCTTTTTGTTGTTGTTGTTTTTGGTTTTTTTTATCCAGGAGGTCTAAAATCTCGTGACCGGGGGGGAAGAAGCTGTTTGGGCTACTCACAGCAGCAGATGCAAATTATGAAGGAAAACGGTACTACTGAAAGAAAGGTGGTAGGTATTGTAAGGATTATGTTTTCAGATTTCAGCACACTAATGCAGAGCAACAAAAGATCAGCAGAGGGCCAAAGGTTAAGTATAGCATGAACTTTCTCGGTGGCTGTGCACCTTAAGATGAAAAGATAGCCCTGTTTATGACATCTGCAGACTACAATGCTTACCGTTTTATACTTCCCTCCCACATTCTCTGCGGACAAAGAGCTGTGCTCTGCTTCTTGGGGAAAATCTCTGTTTCTTACTCCATCATATTATACTCATAAACCCTGTCAGCAATAAAGGATGTATGGGTAGGCAGAGGCAGGGATGTGCAGGTAGTAAACTACATAATCACACCAGAAAAGATACCAGCATTTCAGTCTCTCAGTCAGATCTCTACTCAGGAATCTGCACCACGCTACAATGTCGTGAAGGTGAGGCTAATTCCTGGGGCAGGGGGGTGCTCCAGCTCAGGCGAACCGTGTGGCTGAGGTGTTTGCCCAGCATTTCCAGATACAGAGAGCAGCCTTTCCTAACCAGCTGCAGGATTTACAACGCAGAACGTGTGAGATTTTTTTTTTTTTGGTAGGATTATACCGCAATAAGAGCAAACAAAAGAGATTAATCAAAACAAGTAAATTAATATTACCCATCTTAGATATTCTTTAATGCAAAGCCAATAGTTCTTGCCCTTTATCCACATGCTCCTAGAGTAACTAATGTACAGTGGCCATCAACAAATTATGACTCGTGACACTTTTGCTGCTGCAATATTAAGCCCAAAGTCCTATGGAGAAAATATATGGTTTTTATTACCAAATTGTTCTTGTTTACAATTCTAATATCCTCTTCATTATCTACTTTTCCAGACATTTTAGGCAGTTCTGAAGACCTGGGGCAGCACTAGTCCTGTCATAAAGAGAAATTAATGTTGTTAAAGATGGCCTAGCTGCCCTCTGGGACAGCTGAAGATGTGAAAATATAAGGTTCTGTTTTAAAGATGAAAATGATTAAAGGCACAAGCACCTTGCTCTTAGTGCAGCCGCTAAAACTTTTAATAAAATACTTCAGCAGAAAAAAGCTGCTTTACTTCTTCCACTGTAAGTCTTAAGAAAAAAAATGAGAGAGAGAGGGGAAGGGGGGGGGGGGGGGGAGAGAGAGAACTTTGTTCTATAAGAAGAGGCTTGCTTTAAGGACTAATAAGCGTAAAAAGGACCTCATCATTATAAAGAACCTATTCGTCTCAGCAACAGCTCACTTAATAAAGACTGGATGATAGAAAAACCAGTAGAGCTGTCTCCAAATAGCCAGTAAGCTAATTAGGTGCATTGTAACAGGTAGCCCTTACAAAAACTGACAGGCTTAAGCCAGCATGCCGCAAATGCTTAAGAACACCGTAGCAGATGTACAGCAGTTATTGTATCCTCTTCAAGGCTGTTGCTGCTGCCACAATTTTATAAGCTTATGCACCTCAAGCCCTTAAAGAAGCTCAAAATGGGTTTCAGTGGGAGAAATGGAAAGGGGAGAGAAAAAAAAAAAAGAGAGGGAGAGAGAGACAGAAGAAACACAAACCTGCTGATGATATTTTATGAGCTTTTAGGGGCCCCAGACCAAAGAGACCTTTCAGAAGGAATGGTTCAGCTGCCTGGAAGAAAATGGCAGGAAACACAAAAGACGAGAGCATAACCTTTGTCCTAGCAGGGATGGAAGAATATCTGTCAGAACTTCACCTTCATAATCTTGCCCACCTCAGTCATTTTTTACTGGTTAAATGAAGGTTACACGATTTGCTCTGAAGACAAAATGTGCCTTTCCCCTTAAAAAATATTGCTGAAGTTAAAAGGCAAGTTTACATTCTCATTTCCCCAAAGAGTCATATTCACTGTTCTCTCTTTTGTTTGGTTTTGTTTGTTTTCTCTACTTTGGGAAGAGGTCAGATCTTACAATTGTGTCTTTCTCATATGCTTTTGATTTTCTAGCAATAATCTGATGTAATTGATGGTATACAGAAGCCATTTGAGGACTTCTAGGTCCCTTAATGATAGTGGCAGAGCTGCAAAGGAAACCACTGCTGCTTTGGATGCCCAGGGAAGTCTGACTTCCCATCATTGGAGCTGGGACCATGGTACTAACTTGCTATGGGTAAAAGCCTATGGCAAGAGAGAGGTCTGGAAGCAAAGCTTTCAAGCAGCAGTGGCTCTTCAGAAAGTAATGGCTTCTGCTGGAAACCACGAGGGAGCCAGAGGCCTTGGTATTAGAGAAGCAGAATTATTAGAATACTCCCCCACTCCAGCTGCATTGGTGTGGAAAAAATGATGCAAAAAATCTCTGTCAGGATGCCTTCTTTCTGATCTGCAAAGCTAACTTTATCATGACACCAAATGTAAATTAACATCTGCTAACATGTATGTGAAAAAGGTATTTTTCAATCCACAGTGTTATCAGCAGATGCTTTAAAATCCTTCCCATGCCCTGGGGTGAATACACTGAATACTTTATTCCTGCAAGAGAGGTCTAGTACTATATTCAAGACTGGAGAAAAATGCTATGAGCTTTGAAAATCCATAGACAGTTACAGAATTAACTTTCCATTAGGGGAAATATGAGGGCCAAAATGTGGTCTATAGGCTCTAGAGCTCCAAACAAGAGTTACCACTTCCAAAGATGTAAACTACTGCACCAAATAATTAAAACATATTCTTGCCATGATATAGACTATGAAAGTGTTAAAACTTAGTAAACAGAATTAGTTTGTAATTGCCAATGCTCCTTCAAGAGTGGTTATATAGTATGATGATCTTAAGTAAAAGAGCATCTATGTTATGATCAGTCTGTGGTATATTACACATACACTTGCTCACACATAAGCTATTATTGGAAAGCAAATTTCAAAACTGGTAAATTAGAAGGTACCAGAATTAAGATTGCTTGTGCAACAGTAATTCACTCATTAAGGTATATGCATGACAATGTGGGGTTTAATTACATGAACAAATTATTTTCCTTTTGTAGGAAGACTGCTTTATTTACTTTGAGGCCTCATGTCTTAATAATGTTAACAAAGTGACACTTTTCAAATCCTTCTGTAAAGCCAGGTGTATTAACTTCTTTGTGTACTTTCTGAGGGCATGCATTCCCAAAATATCTGAAATACTGGTTACTTTCCACACAAATAATTTATGTGAAGAAATTCCATTATTCCCTTTCACAGATGGAGAATTAAGGATAAAAAATTAAGATCAGAAATGTCTACTAATTTTGAGTGCCCAGGTGAAGAAAATTGGACACTGAGTTTTAAAAGAATTTTAGAGATTTTAGAGAACTCAATCTTTTTTGCAATTCCAATAACTTCAGTTGCAACCTTAAATATCCAGCACATCTTCAAATCAGCATCTCAGGAATATGCAGGACATCATAAAATTATTGTTAGTAGTGTAGTTTAGGCAGCTTCCCTAGCGATGTATAGGAATACAGTAGCAGAGACAGATACAAAACCCAGTTTCCCTGGTCAGCACTTGACTGTTTCAGCTATGAAGCTCTCTCTTGACTTCTTGCAATCCCTTACCTCATCCACTTCATGATCTCAAGCATGCCCAGCATGTGACCTTTCTACACAACTCTGCTTTCAACAACATCTTACATCCCCTTATACTAAAAGTCTATTAGAAAAATAAAAATGTGTGACATAATTAAAGACTGGATCTTTGTATATACACACAAAAGAAATCAACTGTGCTTTTCACAGTTTTTTATGTTCTGTTTTCCAGGTATTAAAAAAAACCCAACCAAACACAAACCCAACAACAACAAATTGGAACCCAAGAAGTATTACGATGTTGGTTCTGCTGAGTAGAAGAATATTCCATCATGTAATTTAATGGTAATTGAGATGATTGCCTCTATCTCCACATTAGTGTGTTTAAGGATGGTGATTGAGTCAGTTCACAAATTACATCAGCTATTTACCTTCTGCTGTTAACACTAAACAGATAAAGAGAGATGTTGCTGAAATGGAGACAATGGAGATGACAGCCTGGGATAGCAGGTCCTGCTTCTGTGAGAAGCAGTCACAGATGCAGCTGCAGTTTTATTCCATACTCCCCTCATTTTTGTGATTTTTCTCCATAAAACCATTTTGAAAAAGTTATAAGCAATTACAAGCAAGATATTCTAGTGGGAAGCACCTTAGGAGCTAGCAAAACTAATAGCTAGGTCTCCTGTTGTGGTTGAACCCCAGCCGGCAACTAAGCACCACATAAGCCGCTTGCTCACTCCCCCTCAGTGGGATTGGGGAGAGAATCAGAAGAGTAAAAGTGAGAAAACTCATGTGTTGAGATAAAAACAGTTTAATAGGGAAAGCAAAAGCTGTGCACACAAGCAAAGCAAAACAAGGAATTCATTCCCCACTCCCCATGGGCAGGCAGGGGTTCAGCCATCTCCAGGGAAGCAGGGCTCCATCACATGTAACCATTACTTGGGAAGACAAACGTCATCACTCTGAATGTCAGCCTCTTCCTTCTTCTTCCCCCAGCTTTATATGCTGATCATGATGTCATATGGTATGGAATATCCCTTTGTTCAGCCTGGGTCAGCTGTCCTGGCTGTGTCGCCTCCCAGTTTCTTGTGCACCCCCAGCCTACTTGCTGGTGGGATGGTGTGAGAGGCAGAAAAGGCCTCGACTCTGTGTAAGCACTGCTCAACACTAACGAAAACGTCCTTGTATTATCAACAGTTTCCAGCACAAATCCAAAACATAACCCCATATTAGCTACTATGAAGAAGATTAACCCTATCCCAGCCAAAACCAGCACATTCACCTTATAAAATTATCACAGTCAACAGGACTCTTTGCTTTATTGCTACAATAATGAAAGATGATGTGGGAATCTGCTATCACTTGATATTGGAAGGTACAGAAAGGAGTACTGTGACCGAACCTGTGGGAAGAAATATAATCAAAGGAACCAATCAGCATCAAAATAAGGACAGCATAATATGTGTCCTAACAACATTTTGGAAAGTTTCACAAACACTGAACAGCACAGATTAAAATTGTAATTTCCATCACAAGAATGCCACATGTGCCACTAGCCTGTAACACATGCTCATACTCAATAAAAATGACATGATTTGATCTTCCTTGTCTCTACATACTGTGACAAGTGGCAAGATGGGGACTTAATGCAATTGGCAGACATTAAGGTACGATCACAAAAATCAGTGAGACGTGGAATATAACTTTAGTCACATGAACTGCGTCTGTGACTTCGTGTCCCAGTCAGAGTCCTAAAGTGGGAACTGCAGGAAAAGAGTTGGCTCAGCCACAGCTCTAGTCACAGCTTTACAGAGAATTTTCCCTGCAGTAATACCTTCCTTCTCCTTCTCCCTCTGATCCTTGGGAACTCTCCTAGCCAGCATCAACAGCAACAGGGACATAATTCCTACTTTTTTTTGGTCCTTTTCTACTCAGAGGATGTAATTAGGGAGTCTTCCCTGTTTTTTACAAGGTTCAAGATTTACAGACTTTAGGAGCTCAGGACCAGGTCCACATTTAGTAAAATTTACTTGAGAACTGTCAATTTATACATAAAATTACTGTTAAGCAAAACAAAACAACAACACCAAAAACAAACAAAAAAACACACAGAGAAAAAAAAACCAGAAGGAAAAATCTGCTATTTTCTCAGGACAGGATCACAGCTGACATTTCTTAGATAGTTAGGTCAGAGGGTGGCATGAAAATTAGCATGTATACATGATATAGGGCATTAAAAACATATTCGGGCATTAAAAACATATTCAGCCATTAAACCAAAGTGGTCCAAGAATGAGAACTTCTTAAAAGCTGTTTTAATTTTCTTTAAAATATAAACGGGTAGTATGTTTCAGAATGAAGGCAATTTTGATGTCTTCTCAGTATAGAAGATTTGTGAAAAAATAATGGCTATATTTGTTTCTTTATTAATTCTTTATAGCTAAAATTTCCAACTTTAAAGCAAAAGAACGCCAAAAAAACCTCAAAAAAGAGGAGGTGATGTGAGATGATGACAAGAAAATAGTCTCAGTGGTATAAAAGTGCAGCAATGATAGGTGCTAAAGTGTTTCAGAAATCAAACAACAAAAAAAATGAAATCAATTAAATAACTCACAAAGCTCCACAGTTGGTATAAACATCAAGCAAGCAAATTCTCTTGTCAGTCCATGAAAGGAGAACTTTCTGGCCTCAACAACCACATGCTGAGATTTCTAGATCTCTTGTATTTCTTATAGAAATGGAACACTAAGAGATAACAGTGTGAACTTACTAAGCACTACTAAAGTTCTTCAGGATGCTATGAAGCATAAAAAAACCACTGAAACTGATTTAAAATGTAATTTAAAATGATGAAAAATGTGCATACTTTTTCAGCACATTCTTACATTAAAATGACATATTCTAATGGTTCTTACATCAAGCTGCATAAACAGAATAAGATCTACCAGTAGTTGTGCCATCAGCAGCCCCACATCAGCCATATGTGAAAAAATGTTTTCTTGATTTTGTGTGCAAGTTCAATAAATGTACAGGAATCTTTTGGTCAGGATAAAATGATCTCATGCACTTCTGCAGTTACTTGTTTTGGAGCATAGTCCACAGGCTTCCATTATGTATTTTGGGGGCATCTTCTTGTGTGTTTTTGGGTTTGTTTTTGTTTTTTTCTTAAAGCAAAGCTGCCTTACCATGTGAAAAGTGTATTCTTCTGATATGTAGATATTGCTCAGCTTCAGGAAACTCCAATGTCTCTGGTAAACTGAACAAAATTCTCTCTTAGGCTTGGGTCCTTTCCAGTCCCTTTCCACTGACAAGAAATTTGAAATTCTCTTCATCATGAATAGTGCATAGCCTTGTGCTATTCCAGTGGATACTGTAGCATTTTGATAAACCTTCTTATCTAGAAATTGTGAAAACATACTCTGTTCTGCTTGAACACAACATAAAGCAATTTTACTTGTTAACTGCAACTGCAATTAAAGAAAATTTCCCAATTGTATTGGCAGGTGGAAGAAAACATGTGGCTGAGAAGAAGGCAAGGAAGTAACTGATTCCAAAACTTTTGGCCAGCACAGTATTCATCATCTCATATCCCAGTGTATCTGAGCATGTCTCTCCTCAACTCTCACAGTGCAAAGGGGAAAGGCTAATCTTCAGTTTGTTCACTTCCATTCTGTCATACAATACTGGGCAGTGAGATCATGAGTCCTGACTTATACAAGAGGAGAAGGGTGCCTTATTCCTCACTTTCATCCATGTGTAATAGTCTATCTTCAAATTAAAAATCAAGACAAATGGAAAAAACCTGTTCTCTTCCTGAAATCTGAACCATTTTTTTTGTTTGCTTTTAATTGCTTTTCTGTTAGAATTGTGGCACAGATCAGGTCTGGTCTGTGAATCCCATCAGCAGACTCCTTCATCATACTCAGATTCATTTTTTCTGTTGTTGATACTGTTCTCAGAGGCTGGAACAAGTGCCTAACTGATTATTTACAGAATGAAGAGAGACATAAACTGGGGGAGCGATGCCAGAATTTCTGCACTTCAATGTTATTTTTAAATCTTCTTGGTCTGCCTATTGACCTGAATTTTTTTTTTTTAAGCAACACTTTTGTACACAAATTTGTTACTAATTTAACTGTTTCATTCCCCTTTTATTGCACTCAGTTAGATTTCTTACATCTGGACTCTGCATCCCAGGTGTATTAGGTCGTATTAAAAGCTTTCCTTCTGCTCATTGTTCTAACGTGTGTTCTTTCAGCTGTAAAAGATACTGCACAGTAGTAGCACTTTGAACCAAAAGGTCAAAGAGCTTCCTGAATTAGCAATGGTCACTACTGCTGGTCTAGATACCTGTTTATTTGTTGTTTGGATTTACCTGAAGTTTGCAGTTTGCCTGGCTGTTTTAGGAATTGTATTCAAAGGATTATTTGAAAAGGTTCATATCCTCCAATCTCTTGTTAAAAGACCAAAATCTGAAGGTAAGCCTGCTCTGCGGTTTTCTAACTCGTCTGACTTTAATTGTAAAGACAAACCCTTTGTAAAGGATTGCAGAGGGGCATTCAAACACTGAAAGTTTGGTTCCACTGTATCTGAGGACTTAGGTCTGATTCAAGATGAGAAGGAAAAGGAGGATTACAAGCTTAAAGCGAAGATAAAAATAAGTTTGAAACAAGCTTACTGGAAGAAAGAGAAACAAGCTTGTCATGACCTTGCCACAGGGAAGAGAACAGGTTTACAAGGGGTTTGCAAGAAGGCTAAGACAAAGGCCATCTTGAAATTGTGATCCATTTGCTGCTTTAACCTGCCCCAATTTTAAGTGAGTCAGCTGTGGTTAAAGCATTTAGAAAAGGTGAAGTTTGATCTCTTCTTAAAAGTGCTATCAGTTCTTTTGTGAAAACAAAAGCAACCTGTAGCTAGATTTTTCTATCTTTTGCAAAATAGTATGCTTAACTTTGCGGTGACCACAGCTGCACAGATCTGCAATGGATAGTAACAAGAAAATGTATCAGTATCCTACATTTCTGCAATAGCATAATTCCATAAAAAGGGAGGAGGCAGAGGGGTAAACAACAACAAAATCCTGTCATTTAATCTACGCTGCTGACTGACTTGGATTAATCAGCTACAGTTGTTGCATAGAAGCCAAAGGGGGGAAAAAAATCTCTAACTAGACTTTCCTCTATATTTCTGATAACCATAGCAGGCTGCCTTGCCAGCAACAGAAACATATGAAGTTCAGTTTCTTTCCACAGTGAGATAAGAGGATCTTAACCGGTGACTGTGAGCACTGCGTTTCCTATTTCACGCTTAGTGCATAAAACTTTGGTTAACTCTCTTCATATGTCATGGACTCTTTAACATGAAAGCTGCCACTACTCACCACTCTGGAAATCTAATTCTTTTAGGATATTTCTCTTTTCTTTTTAATAGGAGACTAAAATAGTTTTGCAGTAAGTTGGAACAATTTTTTTCCTTTTTTTTTCTTTCCCTATATTAATATCTGCAGATGCACTCATTACACCTGCAGATTCCAGCCATCTTATCTACCAGCTTTCCTGGCTTTGAAGTTGCCGTCCAGAGCTAGGAGGGAGGACTTCTGAAAAAAAAAACAACACAAAAACACCAAAAAAAACAGTCAGAACTTAGTACTGCTTCCACGTGTAATTGGGCATTCAGCAGCTCCCTCACCCTTCCAGGTCCTCCATGATTCTGGTTACCAACAAGTTTCTATGCTTGTTGCATCTTAATTTCATTTTCCTTGGGGGTCATACCTCTTGATTCAAGGCCATAACCCCATCATGATAGCATCCTTATTGTCTCTACCTGGGCAAGATTGAATATGGGCAGATATTTGAATATAGGTGGCATAAGGAAAAGCAGTTACTGAATTTGAAAATGTCAATGAGCAAATAACTATAATCTTACCAACTTATATTGGTAAGATTCAAGGCTCCTCTTCCAGATATTGGTCTGGTCAAATGAAATTTTGGTCCAAATAAATCAGAGACAAAACTCTGTTTTCTCAGATTTCTTCAGTCTGGATTTTGCTTATAGCTATCACTGATGATAAACAAGATGCAAATAATTGCCACAGTAATTTTAGAATATGTGTACCATTCCTCATTTTACTGCTTTAGAGCTATTTCCTTGTTCTCCTCATCTCATGCTCCCCTTTGTGCTTTCTTCAATATCAGCCCAATGACTACAATAGTCTTGTAAAAACCCGATCCTAAAGGAAAAAGGGAAAGTGACTATCAAAGCTAATCTCCTATTTAAAGACACCTCATCCATTTCTACCTATAACTATTATATCCTTATAGCCATATATTCTCAATAGCTATATATCAGCTGTGAATACAAAATAGGTAGATACAAATGAGCCGTATTTTGCATGGCTAAGCCACCTGGGTCCTCTGGTCAAGGTTGAACTGGGCTCAATGGTTACACTGTCTGTTGTAATAAATTAGTAGTGCTTTTGTGCTGTGCCTCTAGCTGTAATAAGGATACATGCATTATGGGTGTCACCCTGTCTCTGAGGACAATTTTAATATAGCTTAGACAATAGCCTAGTTAAATAAACAATGAACCCGTCATGGTACAGAAAAATAGTGTAAGCTCCAGGGTACGGAGCTTAGCAAGGGAAAAGAAAGAAGCAAAAAAAATAACATTAAAAAGATTAGCAAGAAACAATAAGAGATACTCTTATAATACCCTAGATAACCTAGGGTAGTCATTTGGTATCGCTGTTGAGGATCTGATTCAGCAAGGCATATAAAGATAGAGTTAACATTAAGCACTTGTTTAACCTTTTTTAACCAGCTTTGAGTAACAGAAATGTGTTAAAGTCACTTTTAATTGTTTGATGAATCAAGGCCTGGAGCTTCAAGGTATAACCTTAATAAACATAGTGATGTTAGCAAACTAAAGTAGCACTACTATCACCACTGCTAATACTCAGCTAAAGCTAAAACACCCACTCAACACTGTGACAAGAAGAAATCTTGAATGGATGAAAAAAGAGTAGTGTGATCAACAGTGGTACATAAATAGCAGACATTCCTGACCAAACTATTTAAACCTGACTAAATTTTGATTCTCACAGGGAAAATATAACTTACCCAGTTGGCTCCTGTCTTTCACTTCCCTGTGACTGAGTTCATGTCTCACTGGACTGTAGTGTGGCCTTCACCTTGATCTATGACTTCTGGTCAATCTGTTCTCTGAGGGGACTGGATGTAATGTAGTTTTGGATATCATCTACTGGTGCATTAACCAAAAAGAAGTCCCAGTAAAAAAATCATAGAATCACAGAATGGTTTGGGTTGGATGGGACCTTCAAAGATCATCTAGTCCAATCCCCCTGCCATGGGTAGGGACATCTTTAACTAGATCAGGTTGCTGAAAGCCTCATCCAACCTGACCTTGAACACTTCCAATGATGGGGCATCCACAACTTCTCTAGGTGACCTGTTCAGTGTCTCATTGTCCTCACCATAAAAAATTTCTTATGTCCAATCTACATCTACCCTCCTTCAGTTTAAAATGGTTACCCTTTGTCCTGTCAGTACAGACCCTGGTAAAGTATCTTTCTCTCTCTTTCTTATAAGCCCCTTTTATATATTGAATAGCTGTAACAAGGTGTCTCCAGAGTCTTCCCCAGGCTTAGCAGCCCCAACTCTCTCAGCCTTGAACAGAAATAGGTTTTTCAGTCACAAATCAGTGCCGTAATCCTTTCCCTCTCACAAAGTGTCTTCTTCCTCTCTGACCAAATGTAGGGGATTTCACAGACTGGGAGAGGAGAAAATGATAGGTATGGATTATTGTTTAGAAAGTTTTATAGCTCACTTCAACCCAGTTGCCTCATGAGCTTAGTCTTTTGTTTATTCAGGACGTCTTTGTACCTCCAAGCAATATGTGATACCAAACCTTATCTGTGGCCTGTCACTTAAACTAGCATTGAGTAGAGAATTACGAATTTTGCCATGTACATCCTGAAAACATTCATCAGAGTGTTCCACAAAACTAAACTAAGCTTTACAAATACTTGTACAGAGCGGCATTGTTTTTATCCTTTTTTACAGAAAGGAAATTAAACCACAGAAACTTTAGGTCAAGGAGCCAAGTGTCCATGAATTTTGGGTCCTAGAATGAGATGCTTAGATCCCAATTTCTCAGGACATTTACTACTTTATAGCACTTCACATGCTTTTACAACATGTTGTTTACAGCGTCACAATCAACCACAGTTATGTTTGTGAGACCAAACACTTCTGCAAATGTGAAATCAAGAGCCATTTTTCCATACAGTGCTTTGGCTGCTGGAAAATAAAATAAAAGGTGGACTGGAACCCAGAGTTGTCTTAGTAGGTTAGTGTTTCATTGCTTATCACTTTTATGAAACATTTTTTGAAGTCAGATATCATAAATCATTATTGATTTTCTCAGAGAAAATTTTGTTCAGGCTTTTGTCCATGACCTCAGAATGCATTGCAGATGAGAAGAGAAAGAGATTTTCCTGGACTGAAAACTGAAGAGCAGGAAGCAAGTATGGTGTTACAGCCTTGGAAGCTGTAGTGTTTGAATGTTATCTAAGCAAAGACTGCAGGATAAAGACTTTTATTACTATGTACCAATTGTATTAGTGATTTGGATGAAATGTAAATATATTGTACTGACAATAAATGTATTTTGCTAACATAGTGGTCTTCTTAATTAAGGCAAGTTATACTACTTAGGTAGAAAGGAATTCAAACACAAGTCACTCAAGCTTGGAACACACTATTAATGGAACCTTAGTTATCTGGTAGAAAGGGCATTTCTGGGGTTAATTTGTCCAAGGAGATAAATTTGTCACTTGCATTGTGCACTTCTGCCAAATGCAAATACAGAAATACAATAAGATGCAGTTTTCATGAGTGGTGTAGGGTGTATGACAAAATCCCTTTTCAGTCACTAAATAGCAACTCAATAAATAATCCTGCTAAAGGAAAGGGATTTATTGTTTTTAAAGGTGAGGTGTATGAAAGCTTCTATTGTACTTGATTTCCTCCACCTCCTTTTTTCACAACATAGAGTTAGAGAGTGGAAAAATATAATTAATAGTTTGGGATTTCTGAAACCCTGACATAAAAAAAATCTTGCAGAAACTGGCTTGTCTCCATCAACAAAAATTAAATTTCAGAGGAACCTAAAGGAAGATTTAAACCTTTCATTATGGGAAACAATAAGCACTATTGAAATGTCTGTCTTGCCACAAATAAATGATCTAATATATCACTTGGTTAGGAATGGATGATTACACTCCTTCAGAACCTGATAAGCTCTTCCCAAATTCAGCTCTTCTGAAAAGGTTACAAAAAATGCTTTTATCAAGCAGCTGATAAAAAGTGAAAGGAAATACTTTTTAGATAGCACATGCAATTAACTGGAGGAAATAATTGTCAAAGGATGTTATTGAAGCCAATTGATTATTGGATCTTTAACAAGGTGAGATTTGAATATGAACAATGAGAATACTCAGCACCTCATTAAACTGAGAGAAAAATGTAGTAGGATTGTGCACCCCCAAGTGTCCATACAGAAGCCAGTAACTAACTGATCATGGTTAAGAAACTTCGTAGGCAGGGTAATTCACAATCATCCATTGAAGGACTTCTATATCTCTTTGAATCATGTTCTACCTACCAGTCAGAAACACTGCAAAGGACTGAGCTGTCTGTGGTACAGTGTAGTACTTGATATTCCACATCCCCTAAAATCTTTCTCTGCAGTCAAGAACCATATAATGGAGTATTCATTGTGCTTGGCTTGAAGGGAAAGTTGGCCTTTGGGCTTGTTAGCATGAGGTGAGTGAATGTGTGTGAGTTGGTTCAGGCAAGGTTTGTGCTGAGTAGAGGTCTACAGCTCTGACAAAGACTTCCTCCCTCCCAGCTAAAAAACAGTACCTGTGATGTACCCCAAAGTCATCAAAAGGATAATTAGTAGCAGTTTAGTTTCTGTTTTGTCCTTCATCTAAGTCCTTCCATGTATGCATGGTAATTGCAGTGAGGAGGCAGCCCTTAACCCTTATTTTGCATTTCTATTTATAACATAAATATGAATTTGGAAGGACTCCCTTTTACCCCAGCGGACTTTGAATTAGGTTTTCTAGAAATACCCACTACATGTCTTGTTTTCATCTGGTTTTGATGTTAATAGGTCTAGCAATAATTTATTACTCAAATTTCTGTATGATAGAAATCCAGCAATACATTAATAAAGAGCTAGGACATCATTTCCATATGTGATGAGTTTTTATAAAAGAAAAAATATTTGTGGCTAATTTATCCTTCTAAAATATAAATGTTGTGATTAGCACTGGAAGTACTTCTTACAGTTACAAAATAATTAAATAATGAGGAAAAAAATGTTCACTCACTGCATAATGAATCCATCCAACAGGGCACAATAGACACAGTCATATTAAAACCTGGATCATTACCCTTCTTTTCCTGCAATTAAGGGCTCCACAGGATGTGGATGTTCCATTGATATCAGTCAGTCTAATAACACTTTAATTATTTTTAAAAGTCAGATAAGACATGCAGAATCTGAAATAAAACTAGCTCAATATTGTCACACAGACACGACGGCTTACCTTCTCCCCGCTTGCATACGCTTTCAGAAAATATGAGCAGAACATGAGTGCAAGTACCACATGTTCTAATGCTATCTTACTGAGAAGTAACCTACGTCTATCATGTCATTTGTTTCCTTTAACTATTCCTCAGGGATTAGTTTGACTAGCCTATTGCTTCATGTTTGGATAATGTGGCTAATCCTTTCCAGTTTCATTATTCTAATCGCTTGCAAGCTGGCTCCCTTTTGCCTGGCTGTGTGGCAGCCAGGCAGCGCTTCCTTCCTTTGTAAAGTGGCAGGCACTGAAAATGCAGAACACCTTTTTTGTAGCCTCTATTTAAAAGCCACGTTTGGCAGCTGGTTTAGTGTATGTTTCAAAACTACGTAGACAGAAGTGCCTTTGGGAGATGATGCTTTGCATCAGGCTGTCTTCTTAGATCAGTGCAGACTTTTTAGATTTTCACTTCCAATTGCATTCTATCCATAATTCTTGTGTTTAATTGCTAGCTATAAATGTGTATGCCACTGAAATATCTGAAAACTTTGAAAGGTTTCATTTTAAAGTGTCCCTCTGGTGATATGATACATTTTGTAAGAAAAAGATATGTTGGTATTACATGCAGCCTGCACGCTCCCTCTATGATTTCCATGTCATGTTTGCACAGTTTACTAGTAAGAACATGTTTGTGCTATCCTCAGTATTTCAAATTCAGTGAATTGAATTTTACAAAAAATCAACAGATGTTTTCCTCTGCTTTGTGCATCAATACACAAAAGTCATCATAAATGGCCTGAGAAAACAAATTTAGACACCACTACAATGAGCATGGAAGATGACTTAAATAATGAAGCAAGAGCCAGAAAAGGAACAAAACAGTTTGTCATTTGTTTAAGGAAAGTAAAATATTTTAAATATTAGAGGGAGCAATCAGATTTTACTATCATCACTACAAAAAGAATTTAGCACAAATAGATTGAAACACTTCTCATCTTCAGATACTCCATCTGTAAAACTGAGACAATCATTCACACTTACCTGGCTTCTATCATTGAAGACATGTAAAACTCTATTTTTATGTTTGTCACAATCTAAATACCACTTGCTACTCCCATTTTAAAGATGAAAAAACTGAGATGTAAAGAGGTGAACTGCCAGCTTTGAAAATTTCCCCCCAATTACCGTGACCTAAACTGAACTTCTCGTATCATCTTGAGCATACACCTGAAAAGAAGCTTTCCACTTTTTTTTTTTTTAATACTGACTACTGAAAGAATGTCAATCTCTCTCTCCTTTGGGCAGAACTCCAAATCATGGATTGAGCTGAAGCAAAGAAATAGTGGAATGAATTTAAAAATCAGTTTCATCCACCTCATATTCCCCCTGCTGTTTTTCCAAGTGGCTTGATTTCTTCAGAAAACATCCTGAGTACATTTATTTGGCTTCATGTCCAAATTACCTATTGCACCTGTCCAAATATGCACTGTCCAAATGATCAGCTCTATCAGTCACAGAAACTTTCTGTTCTCTCCGTCTTTTGACAATGGGAAATACTCCCTTCTAGATAAAAAACTTTAGCTGCCACATTGAATGTTGTCCAAGAGCTTTGAAGGGTTTTGTGCCTTCTGTTTTGTGCACAGACAGCCATTTATGCACTGATTCAGCGTAGTAAAATCTGCCTGGTCCTACAAGAGCAGTCTATTTCAGAACAAAGCTTGCAGAGATTTTTTGGAAAAGGCTCGTGGAAGACATCTATCAATGGCTCCAAACTTTGATTGCATCTCAACTATGCACCTGTCCGCAAGCATAATAAGAAATAAACGATGAGACACTTGTATTAAATATTTGTGTGATTTAAACAATTTATTGCAAGGACATGGGAAAGAAGAGAGAAGAGTTGAAATGGGCTGTGTATTGTCCCTCATTACAAATCTTAATAAAAATGTGAAAATTAGACGGGTGATCCCATTGCCCATCAACTACCCACACGTTATATGCCACTGTTCACCAGTATATATAGTAATATGATCTGTTGTGTGGAAAATGTCTACGTTTCCCATCATAAATATATACACATTAACTCACATACATCAACTAAGCATCACAGAAATTAAAATTCCTGCCAGGCTCTGCTGACAGGATGATCAGGTTGGGAAAACAGACTTGCTTGAGGCTAGAGTTGAGATGAATTTTCAGGTCTGTGGTGAAACCTGTATGTTTCTCAGCTGATTCAAACCACACTGATAGCTTCCTATTTGCTTGATAATTAAGTTGGTCTTTATGTAGTAAAAAAAAAAGGGTATGGGGAAATGGGCAATCATTTTAAATCTGGATTTCCATGTATACTCTTTTGCCATTGTCATAAATATAGTACAGGTTCAATTTTCCTGGGCAAATACCTTGCTATTGTCTGTGTTGCTTGCTAAATCTAGGTCAAGAATGAAAAGTTTAAGTGACTGAGAAAAAACAGCTGGTAATTTTTCAAGCAGATAATCGAAATCTGGTTAATTGTTTCTATTGCATTCTCAGGGAAGGAAATAGATAAAATGAGAAGCAAACTACCTGATAGCATCAGGGTTTGCTGAAACTTTTCTTCATCCATCTAAACTGATACAAGGAAAAGAATTAAGTTTTAAGAGTTTGCAACAAGTTTATTTATGAGATTTTATAAGTAGGATGTGCTTGAAATGTCTCTTAGTTACAATATTTATTCAACAAACTACAGTGCTGTTATTATGTTTTTAAATTGGTATGAATGAAAGCATAACCCTAATGTGTCCTTTTTATACAACTGTCTTGTGATTTAAATGGTCCACTGTAACAGCTAAGACATTTTGTAACATTAATTCCACTTACAGTATTATGAAAATGGCATGCTTTTACTCCGATTTGTTTCTGCATATACAAAGTCCTTGTATACCTCCTTCAGTTTAAAAAAAAAAATAAAATTCTTTTGCCTTGAATTTGCAGAATTAACCTTACAGAGAGATCTGGTGTTAATGTTTCTTCTTTGATGCATTGTAGCATTCACAGAAGATCCAGTACTTCTTCACCGAAGAGAAAAAGCTTCCACAGGCCACAAGGTAGAGTCTTTAGGTGTTATGCTTTGTGGTACTGGAAAAGGAAGGCAGGCATACACATAAAATAAAATTTTTTAAACATTAGGAGGACTTTCTTTAAGGAAAAATATCTCTATGTAGCATGAAGACATCCAATAACTTTTTACTGTGCCTCTGTCTTAATGTTGGTACAAAATCTATTAAAGACAATGCAGGCTACAACTTGAAGGGTCTATGGAAGTTTTGTATCTTTGATGTACTCTTGAATGTAGGATTTCTGGACCATTTGCTTGGCTTTTGTGTTTACTAAATACAGCTTAGGTTGCTTAATATTACTTTACAAACACCCGTAAGTTCTTGACTTGGATTAAAACATCATATTAGAGAAATCTGGCTATGTTATCTTTTCCTTTTGATGATTCTAGCTGATCAAGGGATTTTAAATACTTTGGTGACTCTGGACCTAAGCAGCCTTGTCTGCCTTCAGGAAAGGAAAGCAGAATTTGCCTATATGATTCTAGCTTATAGGAAAAATTACACTGATCTTGGAAGTCTGTTTCTACTTTTTTAAAATGCCATTTTCTATTTCATTTTTTGTTGTGTGCACTGTCTGTCTATTTAAGTGCAAGTAATAGTTAGATAATGTGTAAAGAGACTTTTTCAAACCCACCTGATATCAAGCCATGCTTTAGCTTTATCAGTGTTCTGTAGAAAGACTGTGAATTTGAAAATAATAGACACTATGTTTGATAGCTTTCCTTTCACCAGCTGCTTTATGTGTTTTCTCAGAACACCTTGTCATATACTAAATTAGAAGAAACCAAGCGGTCTGGATAAATATTTGTGATACCACTGCATAGTTGCATGATTACTTAGTTTATCTATTTGTTAATGACAGTTTCAGTTTGAGAATACATGATACTGAGAAAAAAACCCCAAATCTAGTGAGCTTTTTGTTATAATTACAATAGAATTTTTCTATGAGCAATTAAAAAGAATTATGACCTTAAAACAATAATCCATTTTTTTTGTATCATAATCTTTAAAAGATGTAAATTAAGATAATTCATAACTTGAATTAGATTATTCACAACTCAAACCACAACTGCATCTAATCATCTCCATCATATGGATGTGTTTTTCCCATTAAAAACAAAAAGAAAAATACGTTAAAGATAAACTTCTAACACAAGTGAGGATGGAAGGGAATGTGACAGCAACCTCCCTTGCTGTTATTTGTGAACTGATTTTATTTAAATCCAAATTCTTTAGTTATTGAGGGCAGTGAAAGTTTGTCTTTGATTTTGTTGCAGCCATGATTTAGCTGCTTGGAATACCATCAGATGTATGGCACCACCCATTTGTGTGTCATCATTGGATATGGTATATACTGAAGCAGCAAGGATTCCTCTGGAATGGAATTAAGTCTTTGACAAAGAATGGAAACAACCACAGAGGGCTTAAGGTTTCATTTGCTTGACGGGAGGGGAAGTATGACAAAGTAAGTATCAGAAGTTCAGTCCTACTAGCTCTGATCATTGCATGCTTGAGCCACGAAAGCATACGCTTAGCTTTAAGCACATGAGTAATCCTACTAAGATCAACTCTTTTCTTCAGCAATATGATGCAAATAAATGCATACTTATTAAATCCTGTAATCTTCTTTATCTATGCTGCAAACGTATGAGCTAGGGGTGTTGTTTTCAATTTATGTTTCTAAAACTTTTTTTTTAAACAATAGTGACTCTTTCATTTTTCATAACGCAAAGCCAACTACTTTTTTGTGACATAAAATCTACTAAAAGTCTAGCTTGAAGTGGGGGGAAAAAAGTAAGGATTTGTGCTCAAATTCATGATCTGATTTTTAGAAAGGTTATAAGTGTCTGAAAGAATAGTAAATAATTCAACTTACCTATCCTAAGTTATACAATATTGAAAATACTCTTTGACATAAGAAATATCCCTAAGAAGCTACTGATTCTAGAATTTTGGGACTAACTCTGACTAGGGGATTGTAAATGTCTCCTGCAGAGAATAACTCTTCTTAAATTTATGCACAGAAGCTATCAGCAGTTTCTATTTTACAAAGATTTTTTTGGTGTTAACATGCAACAAACAGTTAAATTCAGTAATTAACAGAAAATCCACTGGCTTTTCATGTAAACAATTGCAGAGAAAATTTTTAAACTGAAGCACTTCTTTTGGTTAGGAGATGTAGGAAAATAGACAACTAAAATAAACTATAGACTTTTCTTTTCTATAAGTAAAGGTAGATAAAATTAATTCTCCTATTTCCCTCATTCCCCCACCTCCCATTCTTCTCCAGTCACAGATTGTTTTATATGCTGTTTTCAATTTCCTCTTATAGTGTTTCTGTGCATATAGTGTTCTCCTTTGTTATGGTAATTTTATATATTATAACTCCAAAAGGATGTGGACAGTGGATTGGTATAATCTAAAAATTCCAATCAGGAAATAGAATGCAATCATCTTCATTGTTGCCAACAAAGTCATTGTGCTGCATCACCAGTTTTTAATGAGAACAGTAAGGAATAATACCAGCCAGTATTGAACAAATCTCACTCAGCAATTTTTGACCATCATAAAAGATTTTAACTTCAAAACCTATAATTTCAGAAGAGATAAATATGTCACAGTTTTTATACTTATAGGTACATGAATTAGAAAAGTGTAGCATAGAACAATGAACACAATACGATTTTTCACTCCTATTCCAAACATTTAAGTATGCTTCTAAACAATGTTGTCATATAAAAAAACAACTCCAAACTTACTAAAAATTAGCCATCAAAACAGTCTTTCAATATGTATTTTAACTTTTTTCTCCCTTGTAAATAAGATATACGTATATATTTTCTCTAAGTAGGCAGTTTACACTAGGGTGGCTCCTTTAAAGTCTCAGGCCAGTATTGAAGATTTTCCATGAAGCATGTAAGTGCTTGCACATTTGTAAAACATATATGGATAGCATTTCAATTAAATCCAAATAACCCTATTATTTTACATGTGCAAAAAGTAGTCTGAATGGACTGCCAGTCTGTTTGCTATATTTAATAATTAGTTTAATACACAAGCTCCTTAAGGACAAAAGACAGAAGGGCTGCCAATTTTCTGTATGGTTGGTAGATCACTCATAGCCTCAGGCTAATGAGCTGTAGTTTATTTCTCTGACCCCTTCCTGCAATGCCTGTAACGGTGTTTGAAGTGTGGTTCTAGGGTTGCTATCATCTATCCTGATTTCACATTTCTAATTAGGCCAAATTTATTCTAATCAAAATGTAGAAAATATGAAAATGCCTTGGTATGAGTAGAGTGATCATTCTGCTATTCACTGCCAACATGATTAAAAAAACCCAAAAAACAAGGGCAACAGTGAAAATACAGATGTGTTTCTTTCCAAAATAGCTTGGTACCATACAGTTCCAGTTTAACCACCTAATGACAAGGGCTGCATTTTTAGAAGTCATCAGCATCGCTGACAATTTTATTCAAATATGTTAAAGGTAGGAGAGGAGTTCTGAAAGTATGACCCTAGTTGTGGGAATCGCTTTCAGTCTAATGTGAGATAATTTACATACTGGATTTACAGAGCCCTTATAAAATAAATATTTAAATAAAACAGCCTCAGATATTCATTCTGGTATTAACAAATGACAGCCTATTAATTCATGGGAGCACGGTTATTCTGGCCCTGATTCATCAAGGAAGTGAGCTTGGACCACACAGTAACCATATCAGTTAAGGCTGATGAGGTGTCTCTGTCACTCATATGTACATACCCCTAAATGAGATCATGTGGAGTGTGAACTCATGCAGTTGGTGGGTTTTTCAAGAAAATATTTCTTACATGATGTGAGGGAATTAGGGGTTGGAAAGAAGATAGTAATGCATATGGAGGTGAGAGAGAAAGAAAAGTGAAGACTTGGAAGTAGGCTTTATGCACTTTGACAATATTTTAAATACAGCTCAAAGAGGCTACTGGAAGCAGAGAAAGGTAGGGTAAGTGAGAACTGGCTAGGGAAACTCTGGCCAAAAAAAAAAAAAAAATATTATGCTGCCCAAACAAATCTGAATAGTTATATAACTTCCTGAAAAAAATTCTTGACATTCAGTATTTTTTGAGAGATGCTGATTATTGTTTAAACTAAGATTCTTTGCAGTCAATTTCAGACTGACTAATGGTAATGTGAAATGTGCTTCAAATCAGAGATATCTATTTTTCTTTTAAATACACAAAAAATAAAATTTACTGGCTACAAATATGACTAACATTCTGCCTGATATTATTTCTTGATCAGAGAAGGGAATATTCAACTGTCAGTATGATTATCACCACAGTCTGTCAAAATGGGTAACTAAGAATTTCATATGAAACATGTAGAGCACGGCTGAGGATCCTCCTAGCTCTAAAGCCCCCTTTTCCATTCTCCCTTCCACCCTCTTCCCTCCCCATAACCTCTGTTCTGACCCTCTGTTTCTCCTTTCCCTTTTTATCCGATCTCCTCCTAATTTTCCTTTCATCTTTTCTGTTTCTCCCACCATGCAGATGAGGTTTGCTAAGGTGGTTACCATTTTGCTTCTGCATCTGCCCTGAAAGAAATTGCATTTAAACTTAAAGCAAATGCTGGCCATTGGCCTAACATTCATTTGCCACAAATGTTTCTAAGAGCCTGACAAACTGAAATACAGCCTTTGATTCACTGGGAAGGTTGTGATTGACTCCTAGTCCTCCACTCCCAGCCTTAGAATTGAGCGTAGATAAATGCAGTTCAGCTTGTTTTGTTCCTGAAATAAGTTTCTACAATGACACTTGCACCCCGGGACACTCGTTCCCTGGAGGATAGCCTCACTTTACTGAACTGCTCTCAGTTCGCCAGGCACTGGTTCAGTCGTGTCAATTCTGCCTGCATCTGCAATATTTTCAAAGGGTCTGAGGAGTGAACTACTTTAGGAGACTTGAAGGAAGCAACCCCTGCACTTGGCTATCGTATTGCACCGGTGACACATGACACTCTTTGTGTACCTGCCGAGTTCAATATTGTGAAAACTGACGCTCTTATTCTTGAAATGGGCCTTTTGACTGCTTTAAACCTCTGAGTTGTTAATGGATGTGTTTCTTCCCCAACAGAACTGAATAAACCCCCTTGTTTAACCTCTGTCTCTATTGCGACAGACTGTGCCGAGTCCGACACTGGGCTGTGCTCTGGCACTGGTGCATCAGAAAAGAAGTGATTCTCATACAACAGAAACTTAGAAGTTTTACTTTGTCTGGGGAAAAAAAGCTGTCCTAGGAACTACAAAAGCAGGAAAAGAATGGCTTCACAGAATATACTTGCTCCCAGAGTAGTAGTTTCAAATTCTTGCCAACAAGGAAAAAAGGAGAGAGTTTTATGCATCTGAACTTAAGCAAGCTGAATAAAATGATTTTGAGCGACAATCACACACTCCCACAGACAGAAGGACATTAAATTCCAGTGATATATAAAATCTTTTTTTATCAAAGGATTTCCATGTAGCACAGGTGTTATCCCAAATTAGACCAGTGGTCTGTTTATCCATTCCTGAGTCCCCCCAACGTGGACAGTAGTAAATGCTTTTGAGGGGTATTCTAGAAGAACAATATAAAAAGGCTGGGGAGAATGGCTTACAGAGAAAACACTTCTTCAGCTTCCCTTTTTGTCAGAGGTTAGCTTATTCTGTGTCAAGTCACATGTTAAGACCTTTAATAATGTCATTTGGATATTCTTACTGTTTGATGCATGGGACAAATTTTGCAGAACATTCTGGGCACATTGTTTCAATTACATACTTTATAAAATTCACTAACAGGAAAACAGAGGCACTTTCGCACTAATGCTCTGGATTTATACTTCTATTTAATGCTGCCTAGAGAATGAAGCTGCTGATTTTGCAAAGCTATTCTTGGGTCTGTTGTTATTGCGTAGTTTTATTGTGCTTAAGAATACACCAACAGACTCTGAAGAGAAGTTCTGCATTGTATTGTACACATGAAGTTGGTTGGAAAGTGATTTCTTTTTTTCCACATGGCAATTTAACAGGATAAAATGATTTTAAGATGCCTGATCTCAAACAGAAGCATAAACCCCATTCCTAGGCCACATACTAGTATCCAAACAAGTAGCTGTGGCTTCTGTGGTCCCGCCTGTGATCTTTTGCAATCAAATCTTTTCCTCTCAAGTTTATTCCAAACTTTCAGCAATTATGGAAGTGCTGTGTGATGCTTTTACTTGTGACCTATTAGTCTCAGACTAAATAATACATGTTCTTATTCTTAGATAATTAATTCCCAATAGCTAAAACTAATGTATGATTTGATGATAGACATTGAAATTGTGGTGAGAACTATGTGAGATAGTTCCTTCCATGAACTTAATCTAACATAACTGAAGATATGTCTGGTTCTACAATGTGTAAAATAATCCATAAAGCTAATGTTTTGGTTTATTTATCAAATAAGATAATTGAGGATGTACACAATCTTTTTAATGCTCGATAGGAATCATCGGTACTTTCTATCAAAGTTGGTAAGGATATTGAATTGCAAGTCCATGGAAATATTCGGAATTTTCAGAGATATTTTCTTCTACTTCAGGGGAATCTTTTCTTTCACTAATTCACCTTGGAAGTACAGAGTCTGCTGCATGCACATGTGAACCTGGAAACCCTGAGAATGCGAGGAGTAATGAAGGTGGGATCATGGCAGGCACTGCTCCCACAATATCAGGCTTTTAGTTCTATAAAATACTCTAGTGACTGGTAAAGGAGGTGGGTGCCTGGGAAGTTACCTGTGCTGACACTGAAGAGTCAGGCACCTCTAAGAGAACCTGCCACCAACAGGGCTTCTGAAAAGCTCAGCTTTTCAGGAGGTAAGAGATGTTCATCAACCAGCCAGCCAACTGTGTGGAGGGAAAACAAGCCACCTAACTTTCAAATCAACCTACTTCTTGCAGAATGTTTTAAGGGAACCAGTGAAGGAAAAGTATTCCTCTGAATCCTCTCCAATCCATTTTACCTGATGAACCCGAACAAACTGATTGTGATACTGTCAAAATCACACAAGGTTTTAAGTTCTAAAGTCACCACCATAATATAACCACAAACTGAGAAGTCTATAAAATTCTGTAGTACTTTCTGGCCACTTCTCAAAATTAGTATAACTGTGTGTAACTGTGTAATTTATTTGCATTAAATTCTGCTGTCTGATCCTTCTTTCCTAATAGATGGCTACAGACATCCTTGACCCTTTCAAAATGGCTCTAGTAAACCACCCTTACATTCTCTCAGTAACTAATTAGCAAATAGCCTGAAGCAAACTTTTTTTGCTGTGTTGCTTCCACAACTGTAATCTAGTTCTTGTTAAAATTTTTTACTCACAATGGAAATGTGAAAACTAGACTCTGACAGTAGACTTCATTTCACACCTGTGGGAATCTGCAGAATTTCTAGAGGAAGAAGCATTAAGCATAGACACACTCATAAATGCATTACCCTCAGGCCAATTGGAAAATGAAATGTTTTAATCAGGCTTTGAAAAACTGTTTGCAAACATCTAACCTAAAAGGAAAAAAACCAAACCCTAGAAATCTTTCACCTCAGTTATTTCACACAACTACCAGGTAAAATGACATGCTCAGATGTCTCCCAGAATACAGCAGTAACATACAGATAACACTGCACACTAATGGTGTGCAAAGCCTGATGATGATAAAAAGATAAAACATACAAAAGTCCATGTGGGAATTATAAAAAATAATGAATAGCACCACCGACTTGTTTGAATATTTTGTATGGGGTTTGTCATCTTTGATTGCTAAAACAGAATAAAAGAAACAGAAAAAATATTAACTTTTAAAATAAGGGCTTTTAAATAAGTGGAGGAGGACTTTATTAGACACTTAAATGTTTTACTTTTTGGTGGTAAGGAGGTAGTGAAACATAGTCCTCATCTAACCTGAGCATCTCACCCCTTACTTGTCTCAGGCTGAATGATTCATCTGGCCTGATGCTGATCCAGTTTCAGAATGGGTTATCATTTCCGTGAGACAGCTGGGAAGTGACTATCTCACTGTGCCTCAAATGGCAGAGCTGGGTGGCAAAATCAGTCTGTTCAAATTCATCATCAGTGCACAACAACGTGGGGCCACTGTACAGCCAGCCAGAAGCATGAGCCAGGTCCAGGGTGAATCAGAGAAGTCCAAGAAGGAGTTCAGGATGAGCCAGGGCAGGACTGAGGGACCTAGGCTGGGCTGAAATGGGGTCCTGGGCCATGGGCAGGGTTGGGGGAGGCCCCAGAGAGTCTGGACAGGGACAGGCAGGGCTGATGGTGGTCTCCAAAGCCCTGAAACAGGGTGACCGGTCAAAGTCATAGCCAATCACACCTGAAAGCCAGTTCTGACAGACACTCATTCATCTCAGTTATGTTATTGTGTAAAACATTTATCATTAAGCTGTGTGCATGGAATAGAATACACATGTTAGAGAGCACGTGTGTCTGGGTTCTTTGTGCGAACAAGTGTTATGGCCCACAAAAGAAGAGTGGCTTATTTTAAGGACTCAGACAAAAAATGGGAATTTGAATATCCAACGTAATGCTGTGTAAGTCTCATGTAAATATCTCAAACACTCCTGAATAAATTAAATGGCACCAGAGAGCTGTGTTTAGACAAGTAGCTGGAGACTGTAAATGATCATTCCTACAATGACGTGGTGAATCCCATTTTTAGATCCGCTACAGGAGGCTTGTGCCGTTCTGGAACAGCATCTAGAAGCCACCTACAATGACCTGACACAGCAGGAATAGCACTGCATACCTGTACTTAAGTGAAGGAACTGAACTCGCAAGTGCCTCGAGGCTGTTACCTATATATGTGCTAGATTTATAAGCTCTCATTAAAGTCAACAGAGCTCTAGCTAGCCAACAGGATTTGGAGAACTATTCAGAAATAAAATATGCATTTGCAATTGCACATCTGAATGACTCTCCATATTTCTTTAACTGTATTGACTAGATGTCCGTTGTTTTTATGGGGAACTCAAATGTGTAACCCACAGGAAGACACCACATTTAGGTTTCTACAGTTTAGGTCTGTCTCTGACCACATGTGTGTCCATGTGTATATTATAATTTTTCAGGACATGCCCAGTGTACATTATCATCTCTAAAGTGGTAAATGGCAAATAACAGCTAAGCAGGAGGAACTGTTTTTTTCTTCAGGTTAGTGAATATTAATTGAAGGTGAATGTTTGAATCTGAATTACCTTCAAAAATGGATTTGTAGTGATCGCATGGGTTTGCACATTCCTCCTGGAACATCACCTGTAAAAACAGGGTGTGTTAATAGCAAGACCTCGTTTTGAAGTATCTGCCTGCATGTTCACTGCACTATAAAAAAGTGAAAGAAACAGAGTTAACCTTAGGTACTAGATATGCTGAGGTTTTTAATTTCATTTCTAACAACTCCTCCTGCAAAATTTGCAACCTTAAAAAAATAGAACCCTGGATTCTCTAAGGGTGACCTGAGGGTGGCCAGGAGAAGCACAAGGCAACAAGGTGCATCTCCACTAACCTCCATGGACAGGCTGGTACCATAGCAGCCTCTGAAGAAGAAACATCTCCTCATTACCTCTGTTGGCCAGGGCAAACTTTTCTTCTAGAGGCAAAGTGAGTGGCTTGCTCACACCCATGAGAGGGGACAGCAACAGTTGTTTTCAAATAAAACTGTTTCAAGTAAGTAATCTTGGAAAGGCTACCCTGATTGCTTGTATTTGTTTTAGACTGGCATTAGTTTTGCACAAACCTCCCAGTCCAGGCATTCCAATCTGATTTCTGATTCAGTTCTGGGAAATAAAAAAAAAAACAAAAAAACCCCACCCAGACAAACATGCTTTTGTATTTCAGGCAAGACATAGCAGTTGTTTAAATATTCTTTATTTATGCTCAGCTCAGTGACTTTCCTTACTGTTGTCAAATTAGTGGGAAAGTGATTTTGGTTTTCCCTGAAGGGCTGAATACAAGTAGTGAGGTTCTAGACCACCTGGAGAAGTGGGACAGCGATTATTTTTCCCAGTAGTTCTCCAGAAGTACATTATAACTGGATTTTTTTTGTTTTTTTGGACAAAATGACATCTGTGCTCAGGCTCTTTTCCTCCCACAACAGATACATAAGATTCTGCAAGAAATTAAGTGATAGGTGAGATGACTGGAATGTAGCTAGCAGAAAATTCTTCTTTCTGATTTCAGCATTTTAAAAATCTCAAAATCATAGCAGTAGTCAAACGTTGCAAATAGTCCCATTAACTTGGATTTTCTCAAACAACATTTAGCATCATACAATTTTTCATTTCAAAACACTGACTTGTGTCTTGGATGAGAGTGATCAGATGTGAATAGCCTTAATAGGAGTAAGAAGATTTTCCAAGTGGCAGATTTACGTAATCTTTTTTTTTTTTAAACCTGTTTCTGTATACATTTTTGGGAACTTCAGATACTGTGACGTAGCATCTGCAAAATGGATCTATTTGTATTGTATTGAGGAATATTAACCTCCCCCTTGGGGAAATAGGCTCATGTAATTTGTGAGTAAATGTGTTTTCATAAAGCCAGTATCTTATATTAATAACTGGTTATATATAACTCCATCTGCTCCACGGTTACATACGGTATGAAGATTTTGATGTTATCTCTTCATGTTCTGAGAACTTTTATTTAGTCCTCTTTTTTCTGTTATAGATATGGATCTGAGAGTGTGTGGTTACTAACATAGAGATGACTTCTCCAAACATGAAATCAAGGTAAGATGTCTAAAATTTATATAGTGTGAAGACAGTAGGAGCCATTGTGACAGTCTAGCTTGATCTATTTGTAACATAGCTACATGGTCTGTGTGCATCTTTTGATGCTATTGGTCACAAATGTCTTTTGATGTTATTTTTGATGTCATTGGTCACAAATAGTTATTGCTTTACTTTGAGGTTTCTGTTGTAGTGACTCTTGGTTGGATTTTCTTTTTTCCTTTTTATTATGCCCAGAAAGAAAATTCTAAATAGCAGGTATTACTTCTTTCTGACTAAACATTGCAATCAGAAGTACTGGCTATTTATTTTTCTTAAAGATACTATAACAAATGTATAAACAATGGAAAATGAAAACCCTGAAACAATGTTGACCCAATGCTTCCACTTACCTCATCAGAATTTGCTTTAGAGCACCTTTCTTATTTACATGGTGTTTAATTGCAGAGTGCATTTGACTCAATAGGTTTTGTTTTATCACTACAGGCATCTAATCCAGGTTAGGAATTGGCTTCATCCCAAACATCTTGTCTGGGTTCATTGATACAGAAGCTTCTGCATGCAAGGATCTGCCTGTGGAGTTGATAAGCAAGCTGCTGATGAGCTACTTTTTCTTTCCAAGTGCAATTTTCCCTTGAATGGTCGTTGATTATGAAGAATATCCTCCCCCTCATATCATTCAGATAAAGGTCTTGTGCAAATAACTCTTTAGAACCAGGTTCCAAGTACTGTGTATTTAGTAAAAAGTTGCATTTACCACATCCCTATGCACAACACAGTTTGCTGCTCCATCCAGCTGCTTGTCTCTTCCAGACAGTGGCTTATTCAGTCCTCTTTTTTAAAACGAGTAAATCAAATAAAACTCATGAAAAAGCATCTAGCACTGTTTTGTTGCTCAATTAAGTACTAGGTATTCATGCTGAATACCCTGAAATAATAGTAGTCAAAGAACTATTACTTCTTAAATGATAGTTTGGATTTGGAGAGTGAGGACTACGTTTAAAGAATTATAAATTTCTTAATGTTTCTTATAGAGGAATTTGTTAGAGTTATACTTATTTGGCTACTTTAACAGATTAGTTTAACAGTGTTGAATTCTGAGTGCAAGTATTTCTGCATTTGAACACTGAACACTCCTCTAGGCATGTAAGTTGTTATTACATCTATGTGAGTGGGAATAAACTTTTTGTGACATCCATATCTTATTAGAAAACTCTGTGAAAATATCTTGTGAAATTTGTTTGCTGCAAGTACCACTTATTTTTAATACAGAAAGGTATTGAGTCTTTTGCTCAATTAATAAAAAAAAATAAGTACTCATGATCCTTCTCATCTTTCAAGAGCTCTTTAGTTTTCAAAAACTGCCTGGTCTTGAACTGAAACATGAAATCAAAGTCTTGAATATCATAAATCTGCAAAGAAGTAGGAAGCAGTGCAAGAGTTTTAGAGAATTCTGGAAAAAAATATGTATTTGTAGAATTCATTAGCTTTTTTATTATATTTAATTATTTTAATGAAATTTTGTTTTGATGGATGACGATTGCATCACCGCTTATAACTTGTTAAAACAGAAACTGCTACCATTCAGAAACATTTTTATATTCTGTCTTTTAAACTGTCTTGAGTTTAACATTTACCTACCAGTGATCTGCATTTTCTTGGCATTTTTCTACAAATAGCACATATTCTACTGAAAACCTTCTGACCAGATTGAATAGTTATATACATTCAGCCATCTGTAAACTGAAGAATATTGTCTGATGAAGTTCATCAGCTCAAATTAATCCCTACATTTCAAGGTCTTTTCTGGACCATATGTCTCCTGCCCCTCGTGCCTCCTTCTGACTCCCCCAGCACTGCTATGACTGGTCTCTTCCCACAGCTCATTCTCTCATTTCGGCCTTTATGTATCACCTCGTCATCCCCAGCACGCTGTCTCCTGGCCTTCCTCCGTGGCCTCCACCCATTGGGAACATCGTTTTGTTTGCTGAAGGAAAAGAGCTGCTTTGAACCTTCCACTTGATGCCCATCGAGGATGATGTATGAGTGTCACCTCTTAGCAGTGCCTTGAAAGATACGTGCCACGCTCAGCCCGTCTGTTGTTTGTTTTTTAGTTTTGTTTTTCAGTTTTGTTTTTCACCTTGCACCACCCACTGTGACATTGCTTCACACCTTTTGCTGGAGACTTGGGAGATTTGTGTTCAGCATGCAGGACTGCTACAGATTATTTTTTGTGTGAAGTCAGGTAACTCACTAATAAAAACACATGTACTTCTGTTTCACAGATGGATAAAAAGGAATCTTGAACATGAGTTGTTAATTTGCATACAGAGTGGGGATCCACCTAACTGCCTGAGTCGATCTACCCTTTTTGGCACTTTGCAAATATTTCTTCATCTTCTTCTGTGTATGCCATTTACAATGCTGCAACCTTTTTTGACCATCCCAGTAAAACGTTCCTCTCTATACACGTTAAGTCATCTTTTAGATTAAGCTACCAAGGGAGTTCATGGCACCGCTGATTCCTGTTGGAAATTTTCCTTCCTTACAGGGAGTGAAAAAGTAATTTTGACCAGCTGTGCAAAAGGTCTTTTGGGAAGTGCTGGTTTATGTCAGACTGCAATCCCACACGCCACACCCGTCGCGTAAGAGGGGGAAGGGCAATGCACACATACAAACCTGGAAGAGGACCGGAGCAAGCAGCGAGAAGCACCCCTGACTACAGCTGGGCTGAACACCCCGTCTAGAGCGTGTCTTTTCGCGAGTGAAGAGATTGGTGGCTCCAGTTATGAAAGCATTTTATATCAAATTGTTGTAATTGCAGGAATATGACCTCACAGACAGCTGCAAATGGGCTGCAGTTTACAAACATGAAGCTGTGTTATCCTGTTAATGTGTTACGTTAGAGCAACATAGGAGAGTTTATGATAAATTGTAGTACATCCATGGCCTTTGAACTCCAGATGTAGGCTCTGCCTTTTATGGGTTGTGGGAAATCTTGGGATTTTGACTGAAATAACCACAGGAAAACACATGTCTCATTCATTTACAAATGCAATGCAAATGTAAATTCACTTCTGTATTACTATAAAAGGAGTACATGACAATACACAGGGTCTTCTGTCAATTAGGGTTTAAATGAGGGATCCTTTGTCCCTACAAAGCTGTCTTTAAAACAAATGGGCTATAACATTATAAATGTAAAATATGAAGCCTTAGAATTAAAAAGACAAAATTAGTAATGGACAAATTTGAAATATTCAGACAATTGAAGAAGAGAGAAAACAAGTCAGAATGGGAGAAAGGGGGGAGAGAGGGAGAATATGAGAGGTGATTTTTTGTATTAAAAAAAGCATGCAGAAATAAAAAAATCAAAATATTTGATAATTAGTATGAAAGGTATTTGGCTACTGGCATTTTCTTTGTAATGTTTTATGTATGAAAATAGTTTTATAAATAAAATGCTACAGGCTTGTGTTCAAATTGATATTATGTAGATTGCAGTGGTACTGAATGTCCAGCAGCAGGGAAAAAATAATGATGAACAGAGACATCTTAGTATGAATTGCATATAGAGCCTTATTTTACAGCAGGCACTTGCTGAAGCTACCATGTAGCAAACCAGATACCACACAGAGGTATCATGACGAGTATTAAAAAAATGTAAGAATGGGTTTATTATCTTCTGTGATACATTCTCTGTTTCTATAGCATGGTTCATGGAGACTCTGTTGTGAAATACCTTAAAAGGTAACACAGTACACTGACTATAGCAGTAATTTATTACACCAGTTAATCTTGTAAAATTGCCCCCTGGATGTAATAATTTGTTATTCTTTTATTAGGCCTTCTTCTGCATACCATGTTTATCATAAAGATGTCACCAGTGTGATGCCTAGCAACCAGTACAATGTTCCGGAGGTGTTTGCATACATTTTCCTAAGGGAGAGATCTGCCTCGTCCCTGCTTGGGAGAGCTGTCAGTGTATTCTGATGTATGGGGGATAAAAGGAGTCCCTGCTGCAGTCTCCAATACGCTGAAGTCACGGCCTGAAAGCACTGATTTGGGCATCACTATGCTGTGTTAGAAAATGTGTCAATTATCAGATGGACTGCCTAAGGGTATCGCCTGGGTCTAGGTCATAAAACCATCAGGACTAAGGGGGGAAAAAATTGATGAGGAAGTAAGTAGAATTAATTGATAACTAGGAGGACTGTATGTGAAATGTATTCAGTATAACCTGGACCCAGACATTTTCTCTCTTAATGTTTCTCCCAGGCTAATCAGTGAATATGGAAAGTTTAAAATGTTTCCCAATTTTGGCCCAGTACCCCTCCAGTCTATCCACCCTTGTAATATTTTACCAATTTTCTCATTATTTCAAAAAAATTAAGTCAAGCAAGACAAGAAGCTATAAAAATAAAAGTTAAATCATGCTCATATTTTATAGCTATTTTTCCATTATTGCATTCTACTGTGCAACTGTTTGTATGTGAATACAGTAGGGACCACTTAAATGTCTAGCCTGAGGCCTGATTCATGAAAGCTTTATGCACCATTTATGTAGGTATCGGTGGTGTTTACTCAGAAAAAGTAAGGAATACATATTTTTACAGCAAAGTTTATTCTTGTGTGCACCCCATCTCCTGCCACCTGGCCATAGCTCTCAGTAACAGAAATGGGAAGAACATCAAGGGTCCTGTAAATATCTGAGCAGTTCAGAATTTTAGATGTAATAAATAGTAGTGGTTATCCAGTTACAACCTGGAAGTGCAACACTCTGCACATGGGTACCGTGGCCTCATTTTGGCCATTTGGAGGCATGTGAATAACACCACCAACTCATCACGAGCTTGAGAGGACAATGGAATTTGGGTGCCTGCCAGAGAGCAAGGGTCTCTCAAGGTGAGGTTATAGTCTGTACAGATGCTCCCCAATAAAACAGGGATTTTGAAGGTGTTTCTCCTTAACTGGATAACTTAACTAGTCAACAAATTGTTTAAATGCCACTCAGCCCATTACTTTCTTTACGCACCCTTCTTCCTCTCAGATTTCTTGAGACAAAGTGTTTCCCAAATAACTATCTACCACCGTTAACATGTTCGTTTCTCATTCATCCAGTTCTTCTCATAGGAAAGCAAGCTACTCACTTGTAGGTTTCCAACAGTTACACTTGCTGCAGGATTGCCACATTGTGAGAGTAGTGTCGTGCTTTGGCTCCGAATGACAAGTCAGTACTTCAATAAAAAGAAAAAGCCACTTCTTACCACATTGATAACACAAATTCACCTCTCTGTCCGAAGGGAAATTTGAAGAGGGACAACTAAATGCATTTTCATCAGTTCTTGTCTTTGTTCAGTCTTTAGAGAAGGCCTCCCCTCGTGCAGCAGAGCATGATTTTGTACAAGGTGGATTGCTGGAACAGCCACACACATGAATGCAAGACATTCTTTGTAGATGAAAGGAAAAATACAGTATAACATCACCCTTTTGAAAATAGTCTGGGAATTACAGCCAAGAACTTCTGACTTTTGCTTGGCTGGTTTCTCCTCACTCAAGACAGGAAGGGAGCAAAGAGCCCTGCTGAGCCTTTCACAGCAGCTAAACACAAGTGCTCCTTGCTCCGTGCCCTGGGAACCTTCACTCTGCAAATTCCTGGGACAGTCACATCTGAATCCACAAGAAGTTTGCAAAATCATAGACAGAACCAGTGAGAAGTTGGAATGTCTGTTGCATGGGAACCTCTATATTTTCAGGAAAAAAACCCTTATGAATCAGATTATAACAGTGTTTTTAAACTTCTCTGGGAGGGAAAATGTTGGGATGTATTTCCCAGAAGTTTTCACTGTTAACTTTTCAAAAATACTTCTAAATGTTTCTGAATACTCTTGTGATGTCTAGAGCACTCTGTCCTCTTCCTTCCAGGCAAACTACCGAGTACTGCATGGAACAGTGACTTACATCTCAGCAGCTTTCTATGCACCAGACTTGTAAGGAACACAGAACCTAACAGCCACAGCTGGAGTAGACAGACAGGCACCTTACTAACACATGGAGGAGCTGAAAATGAATTTCTGAGAGAAAACTGAAATTAGCTGGAAAACTGAAATCATTGAAGGGGGAGTTTTGACTTTGAAAAAAGTTTACTTTCCACCCGACAGTCATTCTATATAGCAAATCACAACAAACCCTTCAGAAGCACATCTGGATTCTGAAGTCAGTGTCGGCACTGTGCAGAGAGAACGATACGGCCCATATTGCTGAACAGACAAGCAGATGCACTCAAAACCACCTTGAGCTTTCTTTTCTTCAGCAAACTTCGTTCCTAAGTCTTATGATTTGCAGTAGTCAAGCCTGGATGTGGCAGGAGCATGCATCCCTGTGCCAGATGAGTCTGATGGAATCTGGGGTAATCTTCAACACAGACATAGATGAAAGTGAATGTTTCTTGCACTCATGTCTACCTAAGTGTGACTTTGAGTTTAAGAGGATCTCAGACCATAAATCTAGTAATATTTGCCTTTGAATGTCTTGTTTAGGGTAATCCTGCACTGCCAATATAGGTCAGCTTTACAGGCCTGGGATTTTGGCCCTCAGTCTATAGCAAAAGCTCTACATCGCAAACAGTAATATGCAAGACTATTTCCTCACTTTCTAGGTGAAAAAGTCCACCAAAACCCAGAAGCATTGCTAGAAAGCAACAGAAGTGAAATAGACCTTTTCTGAATGATAAAGTGAAGTGATTTAGGACACTCTTCACAACAACTGGAAGCAGAGTAATCTGGGATTAAGTTTCCATATACTAGCTTCCCTAGTTTATCTAAAATACAGAAACAACTCATAACTGCAAATGTTAAATATGAATTATGGCATTTGGTGATATTTCTGGATCTTCCTGATTCCAGTTGTGTTTTGTGAACAGCTTTTTCTTTTTTCCTGTGTTTTGACAGTTTTTTTCTTCTCCTGATAGAACTCAGATGTGATAAAATGTGGATAAATAGTGAAAAGCAAATTAAGGGCATTCTTCAAACTTCATAAGGAATCTGTTTGGAATTAATTACAATGTTGAGTATGAAGAAAAAGGAAGATGGGAAACTCTTATTTGGCCTGCTTCATACTCTAGCCATAACAAAATAAGTATTATTATCCTAAGTCTGTGTAGTCACTGGTGGTAACAACAAAATTCTCACTGATTTTAATAGTGAAGGAAAAATTCTCAAACTGTCCAAAGACTTCTGACATTTTCCCATAAACCCAAAAAGGCCAAATGTTATATTGTTGTAACTGACATTCTTTCCGCTCTTTACAATCTGAAATAATCAAGTGTTATGCTACAAAGGCAGAAATATGATGAGTTCAGCTTCCAATATATGTGTCAATATGACAGAATTCTGACAATATGGGGCAATTACCTCTTAAATGTACAATAATAAAGGAAAAATCCTACTTCCCTACTCTGAGGAAGAATCCAATGAGTCTGCATCAGTACTTGATTCAACACCTGGAATCACAGACATTTTACAAAGGATGACAAAGTCCAGTTTGGATAAACAGACTGCTGGGGATGAAACCAAATTGTACAGAAGATGCATCTGTGCTTGCACAAAGATGTTAATTTTGTCTTCCCTTTGCCTTTTTAAGGATTAAAAAAAAGAATCTGGTTTGAAGCAAGCTAAGTTACAGTCTTAGTATAACTACTAGTAAATATAGTAGCTATTTTATAAGTATTGCTGTCATTTTCTTTGACTAAAGTTACAGAAATTCTTTGAATTTTATATAGGGGACTAAATTTGTAATGGAAAATGATGTTTGATGGTGTTTAAATGCAGAGTATGTCACTGTATAAAGCATAGGGCTCTTTTAAGTTTTTTTTTTTTTTTAACTTCTTGACATGTGTCACAATTTGGAATTCTGCTCTCATGGGATAAATGCCAGATTACATGGTGTAGTATTTTTATCCTCTGTACTTTCACTGTAGAAGCATACAACATCAAAGAAGAGGCAGATCACTCACATCAGCAGAAAATGGAATAGGACTATAATATGCTTGCTTTGATCTCTCCTTCTAATAATTATCTTGGCTACATGCATACATTGAAAGTAAGATTTGAATTAATAAGACCAAGAGACCCTGGAAAATGTAAGAAGGATATCTGAATACTAACTTTGACTATCTTTAACAAGATAAACTGCAGTTGAGCCTACAAAGTTGTGGATTGTTAATTTAAGGCAATAATCCTTAAATGTTTTTCCTTCTTAAACTTGTCACCACTACATTCAGCAGATGCAATCAGTCCAATTAAGAGAGTATCTTTTCAGGATCACACTCACCTATGGTTGGCATGGGGAGGGTGGTATTTAGCTAACATCCATTTGATTTCATATAGGTTTTCAAACAGGAGGGCCTACGGTAAAAATCATTAAATTTATATAAAAAAGTCATCACTACACAGTCTGTTATCATTAAAAACTATTCTAATATTGCCTTAGGAAAGATATTGCTTTTGATATGGAAAGTAAATCAAATCATCCACATCCACATAGGATTTATACAGAGGCAAGAAGCATATTGCATGCCTGGTCGGTCATTTTTTACATTTTTTAACCAGCATTTATTGTTATATTGTGTTTTGGGAATCTTATTTCTGCCCGATGTGAGTAGAAATTATAACATTAACAGGGTGGTTGTGTGTGAAAGCCTCATATGGTAAATAGTGTCTGGAAGCAGGGAAACCTACGGCAGTTCAATGGTCCCAGAAAATGAAAATATCTTATTCTTCTGCTTCATTTCAGATATGTGTGAGTTACATCAGGAGTTGGGTGGAGAGCACGTTGCTCCCAAACCCAGACGTTGCAACTTTATGTTATTATTCAATAAATCTTGGCTGAGCTACTAACCGTCATGTTAATGCAATGCCCTGTAGTGTACAAAGGGATGCATAATGTGCCAGCCAGGCTGACTTAAGCACAGTATGAATTAAACAAATGAGAGCGAGCACATCTATGGTTAATATACCAAATGCAAGTTCCAAAAAGCCACTTGAACAAAGACAGTCTGTCAAAACAGCAGAGGCTGCTGTTGTCCTCAAAATCCCAGTCAAAGGTTAAGAATGTTCTTTTAACACAGGGTTAGCTGGGCATACATGTAACAGATCAACATGCAGAAAGCAGTGCTTTGAAGAAATGCTCTCTCTTCTGAAAACAGGCACGCTTTTCTCATCTGCTGAACTTACCTGACAGTGGATGGGAGTTGCAAGAGGAAAGGTTTGATTCAGCGAGGATGTTAGGAACAGCACTGTTAAGTTCTGAGACCAGCACTTCTAATTGAAGTACAAGCGCCACTAAATAATCATCGCCTGGCAGTCCTGTGTCAGACAGAGAAACAAAAGGAAGTGTTTATGAGCAGGTAGGTGTAGGTATCATCAGGACAAATTTCTCTGCAGAGAACACTAGTCATAGACAGTACAGTATTTGCAGAATAGCACGATGTGCTTCAGCAGTCACAACTGGTCTCCTGCCCTGAGGTTCTTATACTCTCAGTAGCTACTGAGCTCCCACGCTTGCCAACCACAGTCAGAAACCTGCTTTTTTTTCCTGACTTGCCAAGTTCTTTGCTAGTTTTTAGTGGGGAAGAATAGGTCACTGGAGTTAAAGCAGTGGCTGGGAGTACTTCCCATGTAAGCAAAAACTGTTCCCAGCAGTTGTTAATGCGAGCTTGCTCCAGCTGCGGAGTCCAGCCACAGCATGCTAGGATTCAGGTTCACAGCCACTTCAGCAGAAACGTTAGACTAGTCCGGGGGCGATTTAGGGAGCACTTTGCACTGCTTGGACCTGGGAGGTAATTCAGCTTGGCTGCACCTTCGTAACACTGCCAAGAATTGGTTAAATTCAAGATTCCTTTCCAGTTGCACCAAATTATTGTGGTGCACTGGGGGTAATATAAGACATCCACAGAGGTTTTGGAACACAGGAGGCTTCTTCCTCCCAGTCAAACTTCAACATTTGATACATTTAAAACCGTCTTGAGCTATTCTGTTACAATGTAAGGATATAGAGGCAGTTTTGGTTATATGTCTGTCCCAGAAATAGTCCAAGTAGGTGCTATGGTAATAGAATAATGTGGTAAAGGACAATCATAGTATAATCCCCTTGGTGGTGTTTTTATTATATCTGCTTAAAATAAAACTCTTGAAACTTACTGTAGCAGTATGTTGTTCACAGTACCGGCATATTTCTGAACTCACAAGGTACAGAAAGTTTCTTGTAAATGTTACGCTCTCACCTCTCCTACATAAACAGCTGCAGTGGGCTGACCCTGGCCAGCAGCTGAGCACCCACGCGGCCACGTGCTCACGCCCCGCAGTGGGATGAGGGAAAGAATAGGAAGAGCAAAAGTGAGAAAAGTCATCTCGATAAAAACAGTTTAGTAAATGAAGGGAAAAGGGGGAAAAAAGAAAACAAAGAATCCCAAGTGCTGCAAAATCAGTCACTCACCACCTTTCCCAAGCAGACCGATGCCCAGGCAGTCTCTGAGCAAAGACCAAATTTCCAGTCTATATTGCTGAGCATGACAGCATATAGTATGGGGTATCTCTTTAGCCAGCTTGGCTCAGTTGTCTCAACTGTGTCCCCTCCCAACATCTTGCCCATCCCCAGGCTACTTGCTGGCTGGGACAGAGTTAGAAACAGAGACGACTTTGAACGCTCTGCAAGCAGCGTTCAGTAACAGGCCAAACACCGGTGTATTATCAACACTATTTTGGTCATAAATCCAAACCACAGCACTATGCAGGCTACTACAAAGAAAGTTAACTCCATACCAGCCAGATCCAGTACAACAACAAACATTTGCACCCAAGGTTTGCCTGACTTGATGACTCGATCTCCAGCATTTAAAAGAAGAGGACTCAGAAGCAAATCCGAATTGTTGCTTGTATAAGCCTTTGGGATGGGCAATTGCTGCCAGCTAATGCTCAGTTATATTACAGAGAAAGATGCCAAGTGAAAACTGTCGATTGTCAGGTGGTGAGACAGCTGGTTCACAATTTTGTCATGGTGGTGAGTGCTCAAAGACAGATCTGGTTTCTTTTCAGTAGAAGAAGTGGGAGAAGAAAGAAAAAAAAAAAGAAAATAGTAGGCTGCTAAGAGTCTTGATTCCACAGGGCAAGCTTTAATAAATTAAGGGAAGTAGTTAGAGGGATCAGCTACACCTAGGAGCAGTGAGACATAAATATTTAGGAAGTCTGGAAAGTCTTAAAATCTAAGATCTCAGACTCTGTATCCGAAGCAAAGGAAAAACACTTCTAGGAAGGAGATCCTGACATATTTGAAGGAATAATCACACCAGGAAAAAATATACAGAAAAACAGAAAGCCTACAGGGAATGGTAAAAAGTCTTTGTGTTTTTATCTGGAGACATGAAAAAGTTGCTAAGAGCCAAGCTAAACTCATGAAGATAAAGAATGTTAAAACAAAGAACAAACTGTTTTTCCTCAACATGAATTTGAAGACGGAAAAAAAAGTGTAATATCCATGGGGTACATTAAAGAGAATCATTACCAAAAGTCCACAGCAAAATCAAAGGAAAAAAAAATACTTCATCTCATTTTTCAGTAATGAGTTGATGTTGATATAACTGCAAAAGACATATGGACAATGTGAAAGACAAAGAAATATATGTATCTGAAATTAAGAGAGAAATAAAACTGGGTGAAATACACACAAATTTTCAAGAGAAATAATCCCAACTATGGAATTCTAATGTTCCTGCTCTAGGAAAATCTCAGCCATTTAGCAAACAGGGTATTGTGGGAAGGGAAGGGAAGGGAAGGGAAGGGAAGGGAAGGGAAGGGAAGGGAAGGGAAGGGAAGGGAAGGGAAGGGAAGGGAAGGGAAGGGAAGGGAAGGGAAGGGAAGGGAAGGGAAGGGAAGGGAAGGGAAGGGAAGGGAAGATCAAGACAACTACAAACTCTTTAATATGACCTCATATGACTCTATCCAGGACATGAGGGGGAATAAAAAAAAAAAAAAAAGACAGGGAGATTTTTAAAAACTGAGATTTAAAAATACATTTTAAAAAATATTATGAATGGATTGCTGAATAGTTTTTCTGAATTTAGCAAAAGAAGATTAATAGATCAATGCAACATACATAACCAATAACTAGACAAAGGAAGTGAGGCAAATACAATATTAATTTCCCCCAGAATTATACTCAAAATAAGAAGGAATAAAAATTGTCTGAGAAATTGACTGAGGTTAGTTAATAAGAAGGAGTCTTGACAGTGTTGGAGGGAAATTTATTTGGAGTTTATCTAGGATCAGTCTTAGGATCCACACTGCATGATATCTTCATTAACATCGTTTTCATAAAAAAAAAAGCAATGTACTAATGATACTAGTATTAGGAAGTATCAATAGAGAACACAGATTGGGATATCATGCCAAAATAGCTGCCTGTCTTTGAAAGATACAATGCTGGAAAATGAGATAATATTTAGTAATACTGGGGTACTAATGAAGAAACAAAGACAAATCAGGGGAAGTGACATGGGAGCACAGGGAACAATGCATGCCCACCTGATCACACAGTCTCAGTTACTCACTTGTTAAGATGCCAATGTGACAAAGTCATGAAAAAAAGGAAATATCATCCAAGGATCTAAATGCACTTGTACCCCTGAATACTAATGAGGCCTCTCTGGGAATAACTTCTGGAAATAACCTGTTGGTCATCCATCATCAAGACTGTTTTACGGAGGATGGGGTGAGCATAGCAAGAACTAACTGAATGGCCGGGAGAGGGTAGAAGCCCTCCAAGTGAGTTGTCTAACCTAAGGACGTGAAAAGAGTGATAAACTCGATACAGTAAGAGGAATAGCTACAACAGAAAGGGAAGAGCTCTTTATGTTAAAAGACCACACTGGTCTTTCATGGAAAAATGTTCCCACCATGGCAGTTACATTCTGATTCAGAAGGTGTCTCTAAAAACTCCTAATTCTGTGTCATCATAAATGAGAAACATGTACATGTAACTATGCCAGAGAGTATCAATACAGAATTTTTATTTTATTGATATCTCCAAAGACCAGAAAAGACAAAAGGACTTATGTTCTAGAGTAAAAAATAGGGCTAGCAAAAGCTGAAATAGCCTTCTGAGCTAAAAATAGGTGCAAAATTAATGTGGTTTCTTTTTCTTTTGGTCTCTGTACCACTGCTGTAGCATTAAGTGATGAACCAGTGCCATAGAAACCTTCTTTACCGTAAGACCATGGTCTGGAAAGCCCAGTTATCATTCTAAAATAAATAAACTGTTGGCTGCAAAGAAGGGATTGGCTTTTGCTGGAATATGCACTCTTTTTTTCTATAAATATTTTTATTTATATTCAGTTCAAAATTAGTGAAAGTGTAGCTCTTCATCACTGCAGCTCACTTAGGAAGTTTTCTCCAGCCACACAACCTCTTTGTCACACAAGTATGCAATCTTCGTATTTAAAATCTCTTTTTATGAGAACAACATTCCTTGCATACAAGTAAATAAGCAAAAGCAGACGTCAGAAATTTAATGGAACCATTTTTTTATGAATACCTTTGCTCAGTCCATGACAGGATTTTGATTAGGTTTTTTTTCTTCACCTTACTGTGATCATCTGTACTGTTACTGTTGGGTTTTTTACTTCTTCGTCATGAATGTCTGGAATATTTTATCCAGGCAAACATGCGTATTCATGTATGAATGAGTCTATTTGCATGTGAATCAACATATTTATACACAAATAAGGTTTTTTTATACTGAAAGTGCTTGCCCAGCTGATCTATATATGCACATAGCAGAAAATTGAATGTAAAAATAAAATTGAATGTAAAATCTGCTAGGCAGCCAATAAACCTGTCCTATATACTTCTTTCCTTTCTCGACAGGCAAAACTCCAGCTTTCCTTTTTTCTTTACAGTAAAACATCGGGAGACCACATACACAGTGAGATTTTTTTTTCCCTTCTCTCTATTACAGGAATGAATTCTGCAAGTGCTCAATACTCAAAACTCCAGCTAAAGCCATTAAAAACTGCAGATGCTCAGCACTCTTCAGAGGCTGATCTTTTGAAGAACTGCTCTCAAAAATTTGCATGTCTTTCTTTTAGTAGTCACAAAGCTAATCTCACCTACCTGTCGTCGTCACCATACCAATGCTTTCCACAAATGTTACATCTCGTGTTCTGTTAGTCAGGGATTGACCTTAAGTCTCTCCCAATATGAGTCTGTCTTTCCTGTTTCTCCTCTTGAGAGACTGAGAGAACAAATATTTCATTTTCGTAAATACTGTCAAAATAACTGTTTGTGATTTATTTTGTATTTATCACCTCTCTACTAAGTAATAATCATTATGTAGGTCTAATTTGATTCTCATCATTAAAGTAAAAAATTGAGTTTAAAGCTTTACCCAATAGAAATAGTATTTAATAAGCACCTGCTTTTGTTAATTTATATTAATGTGCATTATTTCCAGGCCCATAAATTTGAATTATAACTCCGTATATATGTGTAGTAATTTTTATTCCTTTGGGTTTAAAAATATACAAATGGACATATTAACATTTACCAGCTACTTACCCGGTCAGTAGCTGAAGACTAGATAAGAATTTAGAAATAGATGACACATGCTATGAATAACACACATTTAATCCTCCCATATCCAACACTGTTTCTGATTGTTTCAGAGTCTTGCATAACAGCTTGAAAATAGCAGAGGAAAAGAGGGATGCTACACAAATAGGAAGCCAGAGAGTTATGGAACCAATGCAATAAGTTCCAAGATGAGGCAAGATATTCACTTGTAAAGGTTAGAAAATCCACTGAGAAAAGAAGAAATGTACTCTGCAAGTTAAATGCCCATATTACACAAAAAAAAAAAAAAAGAAAAAAAAGTTCTGTGTAACAAATTTCTAAAAGATTTTCTGGAATTAGTAGTTCATTAAATACTGTCAGCGCAGATACATTTGTAAACATTACCCGTTCAACAGTAACAGGTAAGAAAAAGATGCATATAATGCAATAACTTGTGAACTGATGGAAAAGCCAACTCTGCTTTAAAATAGTTTGATCCATGTTTTAACTATGTCTAATTTAAAACCTTTCAAGCCCAAGTAAGAAAAATGTCATACACAGAATTTGATTACTCTACTATCTTTCTGAGTTCAGCCTGGAAACTGCAGAAATAACAGCTTTCCCTTCTGTCCGCAGCATACCAGGAATCTTCTGAAGAGGAAATAAAGGAAAGAATAAAATTTTAACTTAATGATATTTAAGTTGGAAGACTTTTCTTCATCGTCAATGGTTTTCATATCATTTCATACCAATTACTGTTTCAAAAAAAGAATGATGTCCAATTTCTATACCATTTGTTCATCCCTCTTGTCACCCCAGGGGAAAATCACAGAGCTGCCCAGAAACCTGGTATAAATGGCAAACCTTTCTCCATGTTGCCCAGTATTAGGAGGTCAGTGGTGATGGAGGGTGGGATTAAGATAAATTTATCCAGTGTTCAATCAATTCAGTGGGCCCAATTCCCATTTACGCAGAGACTCTTTATAACATTGTGTAGGGTAAGAGGCTTTAAATTACACACATTTGCAACCACATTAAGGCCTTTTGTATAAATGAGAATCATCTGATCTGAGCCTCTCCAGTAGCTACAATGGAGCATTGGATCAGGCAAATATGCCTATTATTATCTAGAAGTATTAAACATCTTCTTCTTATGAGCATTACAATTCCACAACATTAATCATGATCTTCTTCCTAAGAAAATACAAAAAAGAAAAAGAAGTGCATGTGCTGTGTCATTTGCACATTGTTCATATCTGATTTTATAGTGGCAATTTCTCAAGACTTCCATGAATGGGCAGGACAGCACAGATATCCCGTTCCCTTACATGGCTGACTAGCAGACTGTAACTTGCTTATTGCTTACTCACTCACAGTCACCTTCTAACGGGGAAAAAAATCTTTATTCCTTTCAGTTTTTGCAATCCCAGTGAAAAATAAAATGTGTAACAACATGATGTATTTGGCCTGCTCCTGTTAAAGTTAAGTACAGCCTTTTCAATTTTCATTTCAGACAGAAGATATGTGACAAATGACATAGTAATTTTCTTATTCCTTCATGTTCATAAAACATTGATAATATGATTTTTACCTTCCCTTTGTTCTCAATTAAATGAAATGTTCCAATACAATTAATGTGTTCTTGCAATTTAGTTTTTCTTTAGAGGTTTCTCTTGTCTCTGATTAACAGCATTTTCTACCCATTCTGCAAACCCCCAACTGCTATTCAGAATGTTTCATTATGCCTGGCAGCTATCAATACAATTGTGAACCAATATCATTTTAATTGTTTCACTAATAACTTGTTTTAAATGATTCAATAGTCATCAGGAAAAATAAGTGCTCTTGTACCCTGCAGGCTTGTAGGGATGATGGTATGAGGCAATGTAACAGAGTGCTGTATCAGAATAATGAAACCGTATGCACAAGATAATGACAAAGCACTTGCATTGCTGTAAAGATAAATGAAAACAGTAGATCTTCTTTTCACTGTAATATAACATCCATTCCTATCTCCCATTTCAATCATTAGACTTTCCAAACAGATTACTATACAAATACACATATGCAACATGTCCCACAACAGGAACTGTATGCTCCCATCTATCCAGGCAGATAGTGAATGATGGAGTTAACGAGCTTTACAAATGCTCTTGTTAATTAACAAAAATTGTTACTTTCTCATTTGAGGGGGGCTTATAAATTAGACTTAATTACACTAGATAATTGCAACTGCCAGCTACTGTGCAAGTCGTTCATGTTCTGCTCTTTCAATGGCAAATCAACAATTGCAACCCTTGCCTATTTGTGTAGATGAATTTAATAAGCAAACAGCCCTTTTATGTTAATGGTTTACTGGCATTCATGGGTTTGGCAGGAGAAATGTGCTGGGGGAGGGTTTGCTAATGGCAGCACATAATCATATTAATTAAAATATAACTGCCATTTAAAGATTTGTAGTGTAGAATTAGAGCATGTTGGGAACTGAGAAAATCAAGCTAGAGTGCATATTAGCACCATTACTCTGTGCTCCCTGCACAGCAGTCAGCAACCTCATGTGTCATAAACGTAATTTATGAGTGCTGTTTTCTTTGAAATATATGTTTTTAGTCCACTCATTAGAATGTAAAAAATTGCAATGTCTGCTTCAGAAGGTTCAAAATAAATTCACTTAGAGCTGAGACCCATGATCTGGTTTTAACAAATCCCTCAACAATGATTTTTTTTATTACTTGTATAATTTCTTATAGTAAAACCAAGCATTCAGTCCTTTGAAGATGGATTCCATGTTTTATTGCAAATGTAAGTCACACTATCATTATAAATTCTATATTATTGGGCATTTTATAATTCAATATCATTTTTACGGGGCTTTAATAGATACAACCCTTTTTTTGGTTTGGCTTTGGAAAAACTGGTGCAAAAATTTTACCACTTCATATTTGGTTATGTAGAAAGGCAATGTCAAAAAAGCTTTTGAAAGCTTTGGGGTTTTTTCTGCTTTCCTGGATCCCCTTATCAATTTACAGGCATATTTTTATTTAAATCGATTCCACTTATACAGCTTCCACAAAAATGCCGAGATATATTTTCTGTACAGTGTAGTTACCTATTTGCTGGGATCCCTGGGAAAGCAGCTTCCCACAGAGTCCGTCTGAGAGAAAACAGAGTTTTCTCCTGGAGTTAGAGGCATCTGAGTGACAGGAGGCAAAAAATTAGAATAAAATTAATTCTCCAATTTCTAACAGTATAGGGGCAGCATAATATATTATTCATATATATGTATATATATGTGTTACAGCATGTAATACAAATGTTTTGTGTGTGTGTGTGTTTTGTTTACAAAACATTTGTATTACATTATTTTCAGCAATACATCCCAGTTTAAAAGTCAGCATTACTATATTGTGTCACCTGGGATTGTCTTTCCGTACTGCAGAACACAAGAAGACCTGAAATCTGAAATATGACATGATAATAACTTTGTAATTACTTTTAATATGTTTGTTTATTTGTTTGTCTTAATTTTCTCCTTAAAATGCAGATCTGAAAAGCAGTGCACGAAAGGGGAAATCCCAGTCCCTCTGGAGCCAAAGACAAAATCCCATCACGTTGTGAAGGGTGCCTTATCTCACAAGTTAGGGAAATTCTCGGCGAAATGGAAGTGTTATGGTACCCACAGGATTTTCGGCCTTACAGGCTGACAGCACAGAATTGGAAGTGGCACTTCTGTCTCTTATTATTCCAGAAAGAATTGTCACTGGGGAATATTTCAGCATCTAGCAATCAGGGACTTCTGATTCTTCAGCTGTTATGAGAGATATTGCTGTCTTTTCACAGATGACATTAGGTGGAATAATTTCATTTTCAGCTCTCCCCCCCCAAAATATGCACCCTAATATCTGTATCTTATCTGATGTAATTGACATGACTGTAATGGTTGTTTATAAGACCGACTCTAGATCTGACAATATATTCCAATGTTTTGATATTATCACTGCATATTATCATACAGACATGATGGACAATCGCTGACAGATATTTGAGCAATTACAGCATATTTTATTGACAATTCTACACTGTGAGTATACATTAATTATAGTAGAGACTATATCATACCAGTGACAAGGATACTATTCAGAGCACAGCTGAAATAAAATCTTTATAAGCTAATGTACTAAAGTGGAATAGTTGCAAGTAAAACTGGAGATCTGCATTTCTTTGTTCTTAGTCGTCTGTGGTGATGACCGTAAAAAGGGCTGCAGTTTTCATCAAGTCTGCTGTAAGTTCTTCTGTAAACCAAGGTGTTTTTTCTACACAGCCTACCCACCAAGAAGGCTCTTGCAAATTATCTTTGTGTTATAAGCAAATGAAAGTCCAGCGTTATGATTAACTACTTCAGAAGTTATCTGCTGAAGTAAGTCCGAGTCCGTATGTGGTGCCTGAAGCCTCAATAATAAGTATCTCCCAAACCACATTCACTCTGCATGGAAAGCAAAGATTTGGGTTTTAGCTGACCAGGACCTCCTTTTTCCTCTGTTACGGTAATGATCTCCACAGCAGCTGCTAAGGACGATTTCTATTCCATATGACCCTTTGATAACAAAGGGCCTGATTCAATATCCCGTGAATATAATACAGGTGAGAGGCATCTCAGAAAATCAGAAAAAGCTTTGAATAGCTGACAGGATCAGTTCCTAAGTTTCGGCAAAGAATTTCCCACTATAAGAATTGCAAATAAGCCACCTCATTTTTATTTTCTTCTCATATATTCTTTTGCCAAAAATAATAACTAGCCAAATTGAGTTTATGTGCAGGAGGTCTTCACCGAGGAGCTAGGGCATTGAAGAGAAGTGTAGGATCTGGAGAGGAAAAAGCACACGCTAACACACACAAGCACACACACACCATCTAGTCATACTGCCTGTGGAGGTGGCTGAGTGGTCAGCAGGAAAGGCCCCTGAAGATCTGGGGCTGAGGAAGAGAGAGGCAGGGAGGAGAGGAGCGGGCTTTTGGAAGTGCAGGGGCCGGGGTCCCTGAGGCAGACAAGGGGAGTAGGCTGTGCTTGCAGGTCCACCCACCCCACAAGGGCTCTGCAACAGCGATCCCCATCACAATGATTCTTCCCAGATCTGAGATCTGTCTCTCTGATACTAGAATTTGCAGACTGTCCTTAGCCCTTGGGCACCAACCCTGAACTAAGTACCGCACCATGATGGAGGGTGTTGCTTCATCTGCCATGTTCAAAGCAGTCTTTTCCCGGCTCTCGAGGCTGCACTGCTCCAATGGCCAGTGGCTGACCACCACTGAGGTGTTTATAACTCTGTGTTCAACCTATGCCTGTATTTCCAAGGCCTTTGCTGTTATTCCACACGTTAACACCAGGAGACACCTGGTATCAAGCTCCAGTTCACACAGCATGTTCTCACAAAAAGTTGATAACAAGCTTAATAGGCCAAGAGTAGGGTATTCTGTAAGTTAGTACAAGGTAGAGTTAGCACAAGGTCTGTGGCTCATTACTGGCAAAGATAATACAGCTTTTGCTGGGCCATGGGGCAAGAAATTTACAGCACATATTTTTTTCTTAAAAAATTAACAAAGACACCAGCTGTGAAATTAATTCATGCTGAAAAAATATAAAACTCCTGGAGGCTGAATACTCTTTGACTGATGAATCTTACAACAACACTGGAATCCTGTAATTCAAGACGAGAGAGGCAGTTGTGCTTTTCTTTCACTGTGGTTTGTGTCAGTTTTCATACTATTGAGGCACAAAAATTTTTGGTTAGCTTGGTTAATTTTTCTCGCCTAAACATCGGTGAAATCTGATTACATAAAGTTGTGTCATTGCATGCCTTTATCAAGCTAAATGCCAGGCTTATGACATGGGAAGATGGACTGTAAAAGGCCAGAATTCCCCAATAGTGCCATTTTCTTCTATAGCAAGTGTTATCAGAAATAGGGAGGTGCAGTTGTTCAGAAAAGAAGACATAAATCCATTATCATGGCATTCATTCTAAATAAAAACAGCCTTCTTCTTCTGTTACAACTTCTTCCCTCACCAGACAGACAGCACAGCTGGTTGAATAAACTTGTTGGAAATCAGGCACGTTGAACTGTCTCAGTTAAACAAAATGCTGGTCAGTACCACATACCCACCTCTACAATAGGAATACTGAAAGAAGAGCATCCAAAGCCACGTCCTGCATATAGACGAGCTCTACAGAAGACTCCTCTTTTGTGACTTCAGATTAGTGCCATTCAGAGCTCAAGCCATGGACAAGCATGCAATTCCTTCCTCCCAACAGTGAGGCTCCACCTGAGTTTGCATTACTGGAGCAGAGGAGGTGACTCATAGAACCATAGAATCATAGAGCAGCCCAGGTTGGAAGGGACCTTGAAAGACTATCTGATCCAACCTTTCGTGGGAAGTGGAGCCTAGATGAGATTATCTAGCACCCTGTCCAGTCGTGTCTTGAAAATCTCCAATGATGGGGACTCCACCACATCCCTGAGGAGGTTATTCCAATTAACAATTTTTCTCACTGTAAAAAAATTCTTTCTTATGTTGAGATAAAACTTATCCTGGTGTAACTTGTACCTGTTGCCCTTTGTCTTCTCCATGTTGCTCCTTGTGAAGAGATAACCTCCATTCCTTTTGTAGCTGCCCTTTAAGTACTGGAATACTGTGATGACGTCCCCTGAGACTTCTTTTCTCTAGAGTGCAAAGATGTAACTACTTTCAGTTCTCCAGCCCTTTTATCACCTTTGTGGCCCTCCTTTGGACCCTTTCCTTTCCCACATCTTTTTTCAATTGTGGGCACCAGAACTGGACAGTCCTCCAGATGCGGCATGATAAGCAGTGAGTAGAGTGGGAAGATCATAACTCTATCTCTGCTAGCTAGTAATGTCCCTGCAGGTGCAGCCCAGGATCCGATTTGCCTTTGCTGCTGCAGTTGCACACACTGCTGACTCTTATTCAGCTTGTTGTTGTCCACCAGGACCCCCAGGTCCCTTTGAACAAGGTTGCTCCCCAGCCACACAGAACCTAGCCTGTATTGGGCTCTTTGGTTATTCCGTCCCATGTGGAGGACTTTGCATTTGTCTCTGTTAAACGTTACGCTGTTCCTGTTTGCCCACTCTTCCAGCCTGTCCAGGTGTCTCTGTAAGATGGCTCTCCCTTCTGATGTGTTCACCTCATTACTCCGTTTGGTGTCATCAGCAGACTTGGTGAAGGTGTTTTCAATCCCATCATTCAGGTCATTTATGAAGATGTTGAACAACCTTGGGCCCAGTATCAATCCCTGGGGCACTCCACTTGTGTAGAAGGTGATCAGGTTAGTCTGCCCTTGATAAATCTCAATTGATTATACTTTAGCTAATCACTCGAAGATACTCTTTTGCACCAACCTGCACAGAAACCTCAAGTAACAACCATCACTATCTCCCATGCCGGTTGGAACATAATCTAGAGTAGCATTTTCTGCTTGTTATCTTTGACTTCCTAATTCCCTAATAAAACACTAAGAGAATCAGATTTCTTCTTTTTTTTTTTTTCTGATGTAAAAACGAAAAACAGTGATTACAAGAGAATAAAATTCAAATTTGCAAGTCTGCTTTTCCTCACTACATGTTTCTCATTTGGAGAGGCTGCCTTTAACTTTGACTGCCTTTAATGCAAGGCCCTTAGAGTTGCACTGTCCAATATCAATTGCAAAAAGCTTCCACTAAAGAAACCAAAACTTAATTATCCATTCTATGAATCAACAGCAAAAATAATGCAGAAATATTTTAATCCACAGATCTCCAGACAGAAAAGGTTTCCTAGACAACCTTACAATGATGTTGGTAGTTATAGTGGCAACATTCCTAAATATCATCTTGGAATAATCAAATGTCGGCAAGGCGGCAAGAACAACACCTAACGTAATTTCCCTAAATCCCTCCTCAGCTATAGGTCTTGTGTAGATGATTTCCAGACAAACATATGTAACTGGACCCACCCTAGGTTACATGATGGACAAAGAGAACACTAAATATAAATAAATAACAATAAATATATTTAAAGGTTAAGCTGTTGTAACTTACAGTCAAATAACAGGAAACCACAAACACGAAAATTAATTGAAAATCAAGAATTCTGGTCAGTGTCTAATTAACACCACTAAAATGCAAAGCATATTCAGTGCAAATGAGAACTCATGCAGATCAGAGGAATATTATGCAATAAATTTTTATATTAATGTAACTACATATACATATATATATAATTGTGTCTAATACACATCCACTTTTTGTGCAGACCACAAAAGTTTTCTTCTGCCCTGCATTGATGAAATGTGAGAAATATACGGAGAGTAAAGGCTTCTTGTAGCAGTACTTTTTTCCAGATAGGTGTATGAATACTTATCTGTGGTTACTGCTGTTAAAAGTCTTCCTCTTACATGAAAGATCCTTGAAAGTGAATAAAACTAAGGATTTGGTGGGGCTTTTTTTGGTTTCATTTGAAAAATACCCTATACTTGTTTTTCTGTACTATTTATCCAGTGCTACTCATGCAGAGTTCTCCAATTCAGTGTGCCTTTTTTAAAGTTTTGGTTTATGTTCCTTCTTTCAAGAATAAAACATTACTACATTGACAAAAGTGGCCTTTAAAAATCAAGACAGATCAAGGCAGTTACACGTTTTTAATTGTTTATAAGCAGTTACTGTACAAATCAAGAAATATTGAGATGGGTGTTAATCAGTGACCTGCCTCACTTGTGCTACATAATGAATCAATGAATGCCAGTATTGAGTACGCTTTCTACCAATTTGCCTAATACAGCTTATTTTATATTTTTCTTTCCTTCTTTCACAAACTTATTGTAGGTGAATCTGGCAGAAGGCTAACAATGCTGATAGTAGCTGCACATGTCTTTGCTTGTCTTCTTCCCTCACATCTTTGTCTTGTCTTCGAGCTCTGTCCACATCCAACAGGCCAATGTGGCCAGTGGTGCAGTGGTTTTTGGTTAGTTAGTTTATAGGTTTTATTCTTAAATGCATGCATCTTATAGTAAAGCCTTAATCATTATAAAACATATTTGTAAATATGGCATAGGACAACTCTTAATTTTAAGTAGAATGTATGGCTAGTACCCAGGGTTTAGAGGTGATGACACTATGCACACAGCTGTAATGACTGCAGGATTTGGATCCCCTCCACATCCCCAATCCCACTAACCACCTGACAAGTGACTTCCAGTTTTGCTATGCATTGCCCACCTCTTTCATAAGCCAGAAATTTAACAAAGCTCTCACATAAAATAGCAAACTGTTATATCTCCTGCATTGCCCGTACTTACTTGCACACAAGGCCAATCGATAGAAAAGAGTACAAACCCAGTATGCTGTCCAGAGGCACTCTGTCCTGTGTTTGACACTTATACAGAGTCAAAACAACAAGCTGGCAAACATCTCAAGCATTGCCACCTGCTCAGCTGTAAATGATAGGCAGTATTTATGCATGTGAATTATTTTGGTTAATTTGAGTTAAGTCTTTTCATGAAAAGCTACTGAAATTACCCACTACAGAAATGCAATAGGTGTTTTAAAAATCTTTTTCTCTGGGACACCACAGTGTCTAACATCTCTTTTAACCAGTGACAAATATTATACTGAGTAACTTGTTCATATTTCCTATTCTTTCACAGTGTATCAATATCTATCAGCAATGTGAACCTAGTGAAATGGAATAGCTGTATCTCGACGACTTGCACGTGGTGTTCTGACTGAAATGCTTAGAAAGTTTTCTCAAAGGAATTTCATCCTAGTCTTCATTTTCCTGGCTTTTTGCCCATTGTACCATTGGGTACTGCAGAAAATTCAAATCCAAGCTAAAAGCTGGCATTCTGACTGAAAAATTTTACTTTAAATGAAAGATGCTGTTAAGCTGTTTATAATACATAAATGGTGGTTTATTTCTTTGTAGAGGGCCATCGAGAATAAACCAGAATTCCCCTTTCATTGACGTCGGTGAACACAGTTCACAAGAGGGCTGGCTAAGGCATGAAATTTCCTTGTGATAAAATTACATTGACAACAGAGAACATAATATTCTGCTTTCCATGAGCAACCAAAACAGAAAAGAGTTAAATTAGGAAATCATAAATACTTTACTTTTTATGTTATTTATGCTTTTTATTAACAACCACTAAAATTATAGGGAACAAGAGTAATTCAATGAAGGAAAAAATGTGTTCTACTTTCCTATGACATCTGTAAAACTCATCATCTGTTAAAGCTTTCTATTCACTGCAGATTCGTCTACTATCTGTAGCCACACAAATATGAAGCAATTAGGAAGAAACTAAATCAATTATAGAGTTTTGTGAGATACAGCTCCATACTTTGCATTTATTACTCATCAAACCGTTTGAAAGCTTTTTTCTTTTTGAAAAATGAGCACATTTTCAATCACTGAATTATAAATATGCAAGCATTTCTTTTGATTCACCAGTTTCCTAATCAAATAGATGTCATACAAAAAGGAGGTATTCTATGTTTTTATTTTCTACACTGATTTCCTCTTTCCATTTTGATTTTCAAATTTTGGTGCTTCTTGAAAATCTAATCTGAAGAAAAATCAAAAAGACTGGAACTTCAGCAATAAAACAAATGGGAATGAACAAAGCAAAGGTTTATAAAGTAGTGAATGAATGATATAGATGATATACTGAGTATTTTTATTGTATCTATCTGACTCATAACGCAAGAAAAAGAGGACATTCAGGGATACTGAAAGGCAGCAAATTCAAAATTGAGACAGGGAAATATTTTTCTAAACTATGTAGGCAAGATGTTGCTAAGCCCAAGACTACAGCAAAATTTAAAGTGAGACTGGATTTTATACGAATGATAAAACTATCCACAGTTACAACAGTGAATATGTTTTTTAAAAAAAAAATCTAGAAGCGATACAAAATTGAACATAATGATTTCAAAAAACTCTGTATTTTAGACATAGTATCTAAGACAAATTCCTTACACTTTCCTCATCTAGGACTGCTGTCAGACAGAAAGTTGCACTAGATGAACTGTAAGTCTTGCACAAAACATTCTTCAAGTGTTTCTACAAAACAGGAAATCAATTTTCCTAATGTTCCATTCAGCAGCAATTATATTAGTTGTAACTACAAATTAGAAACTCCATGTAAGATATCATATGGCTTCTTACTGTGAATGTAGATGAACATACAAAAAGATTTCATTCCACTACTGCTCTTAAGTGCTGAATGTGAATCACTCTTACATATACGCTTTGTTTTATGGAACAACATCCCACATCCCACTCTTGCTCACCGACAAGGAAGACTTCACAATTCTCACTCTAAAAGCACAAATTTCCATCATTCATTCTAAGAGGTCAAGTGGAAAGAGAGGTTGGTGATTAACTTCACATAGTCCAAGCTGTTGAAGGATATCAGGGTAAAAACTCATCTGACCAAACCAAGCTTAGAGCATCTGTAGCCTGTGTAACAGCTGCTTAGGCATTGAAAATGTTATTACTATTGTTAGGAGAAAAATATTAAAAAGCACAGACCTACTGGGTCTTTTAGTCTTTATTTTCATTAAGCAATGATTTGAAAAAAATGGGAGTTGGAGTTTTTCTCGTTTACTGCTCATTGTCTTTTGCTTATGCTGTTTGCTGGTTAGGCACCAGACAGAACAAGTAATAATGCCCAAATCAAATCATTTGAGATGTGAAAGTCTAGTAAAGGCAGATCTCAGGTGTATACCTCTGCTTCTGCAACATCCCACAGGAAGCATACCAGAGTGCAGCTATAGCTGGTAGGTATCTACCGCAACATAAGGGCAAAATCAATGGATTAAAAAAAAAGCTGTGTTATGCTTTCAAGCACAAAAAGCACAGACTTACTGAGCAATTAAAAAGCTGAAGAAATGAGGTGTCTTGGCAGACTTAACTTGAACAAATGAATTTACATTTGGGATTACACAACCACATTGTATGCTTTTATGGAAACATGCTACTTAACAGCTGCCACATCACATGGGATTTATGTTGTCAAGAGACCCTTCTAAAAGTAACTTAAATTAGCAGTATGCCCAAGAACATTTGGTATATAAACTGACCCATTTTCTCAGTTTTTTAAAAATGTTTTTTGTAATAATTTGTGTCCTGATTTCCTTTGACTTAAAATTAATTGTTCTGTAAAAGATGAAGAAAATTAATAGAATTGGCTTTAGGATCAGGGCCAAAGGACACTGATGAATATATGAGATGATGGGAAACAGAACAAACTGCTAGAGAAACAATTGGAAATAAGATACAGTCTAAGGAGGCTAGTGAGAAGAAAGTCATTTGAGCTGGAGTGAAGAAAGATATGTGGATGCTTTGGAACAGACCCCACTTCACAATGTTGTTGCTCACTGTAAGGAAGTGATTTGATGACATCTTTTTCTTTTCATGTATGTGTAATTTTTAGTGAGATTACCCTTGGCTGAAGAAACTGGAGAGTTCTAAGACACTTCATCACTGCACATTCCTGGCCACATCAAGATTTCTTAGGAGCAGGCACATTTCCATTGCCTTCCATGTCTTCAGTCTTGTCAGATTTCATGAAAGAAGAAGAAATTAAAGACTGATGGAAAATTCTTTAGTAGTACAATAAATTCTGTCCCTATAACTTATAAAAAATCTAATGAAAGACCCCACAGATTGCCATGTGTGTCAAACCATAAATGATATTGGCATTGCTTAAGACAATTGAACTAAAACTGGGAGCTGAGATATATTTTTTGGCAAATTATTCATTTGCTTAAAAAATGCATCTTCAGAACAGCCGAAACTGTTCGGGAGTTCTACCTAGATTGAAGGACTAGCTCTAGATGAGACAACGCTGACAAAGCATTTCTGAAATTTTGAAACAGTTGCTTACAACATGTTCAAATTCAAATGCTGTGAATTTTCTGAGACACTTCATTTCTGACCAGGTTTAATGACTAAAGGAAAGATTTGGCTTTGCAGTCATTGCAGGGAAATGATTGTGCCCCTGTACTCAGCACTAGTGAGGCCGCACCTTGAATACAGTGTTCAGTTTTGGGCCCCTCACAACAAGAAGGATGTTGAGGTGCTCAAGCATGTCCAGAGAAGGGCAACGAAGCTGGTGAGGGGTCTGGAGCACAAGTCTTGGGAGGAGCGGCTGAGGGAACTGGGGTTGTTCAGTCTGGAGAAGAGGAGGCTGAGGGGAGACCTTATCGCTCTCTACAACTACCTGAAAGGGGATTGTGGCGACGAGGGTGTTGGCCTCTTCTCCCAAGTAACTAGCGATAGGACGAGAGGAAATGGCCTCAAGTTGCAACAGGAGAGATTTAGATTGGATATTAGGAAAAAGTTCTTCACAGAGAGAGTGGTCAGGCATTGGAACAGGTCAAGTATTGCCCAGGGAGGTGGTGGAGTCACCATCCCTGTAAGTATTCAAAAAACGTGTGGGTGTGGGTTCTTCGGGACATGGTTTAGGGGACATGGTGGTGTTGGGTTAATGGTTGGACTTGATGATCTTGAAGGTCCTTTCCAATCTTAATGATTCTGTGATTCTGTGTTTCTGTGATTCTGTGATTCTCTTCTCTGCTTTGTTTCCCCTTTTATAGCTACAGTACTCTAGTGACCTAAACCATAATCAGATTCAAATGTCTCGTCTGCCGCTGGGGATCTGCAAATATGTCTGCTGCTTTCCCACAATGAAGCCTTCTCCAATAGGGCATATGTGTTTTTAAGGAAGGCTATTCTCCATATTATTTGTTGATGCTATTCCATCTTGAATGATCTGCCTGAATAGTGACTGACACCTTCCATAAATGCATGTAAGCCAGAAAAGGTGTTCAAATCCACATCTAGAATTTAAATTTAAGCCTTACACATCTTGAATAAGAATACTGGGCAATACTTCTGTAGTTTGAGCCTTTTGTTTCCTTGCCCGTTTTTCAATAGTGGTTAGGAAAACGAATTTCAGTTTCTCTCATTCCAGTCTGGCCACCAAATCAAAATCTCAAGTCTTACCAAAAGTTAAGAAAGTCTTCACCAAAGTTAAGAAATTGTGACAAGACGGAGGAGATACCTGATTTACAGTTTTCTTTGCAACAGGTTGAACATTGTGCCAGTAGACAGTAACTGAATTTCCCAAAACCTTGAGTCCACAGAATAAGAAATAACCACTATACAGGACTGAAGGGTAAGCAGCAGGATTGTACAAGATGAGGAGAAACTAAAAAACTGATTATACATGATCTCAAAGCACATGCATTTATGTGTCACAGTTCTCTCTGTTCTCTCATATTTATTTCTTTAAATACAAAAAACATTTCTCACTCCCTCAATTTTGTAGCTTTGGGTCTCAGCTTCTTCTGTTTTATATATGTTTGTATCTATATCATATTGTGTAGGACTGTAGATATTTTATCTAATACTTTTACAGTTGTTCTAGTATTTCAGTACATGAGCCTCCCTGATTATAGTTTTGACTATTAGCAATTTTTTAAAATTTATATCTTCTCTGACTAATAATGTCTTTCCAGTCTGACCTAAGTACATTTTACTACACAAGAATGGAATTTCATTTACTCCTGAGAATCCTGATGACTCATTAACAAGGATATATCCTTAGGTCTCATTAACATATTTCTTACTATAATTTGCAGACAATTAGGTAAGTGTCTTTTTACTTCTCCGTCTTCCTTTACAGCACATGTAGTCTCACAGTGTGCCTGGAATGATTATAGCAGATAGATATATTAAATCATTTTTCCTTTCTTTGGACTCAGTCTTTTTTATGTGCATTTACTTTCCCTTTCATTTAAGTTTTTGGGTTTTTTCCTTTTTAATTGTGTATCGCCGGTTTTAAAGTAGATAATCATTTCTCATTGTAGTGCCTCTAACTACTTTAGAAGGCTTTCTCTAATTCGTTTAATACTCAGAGAATCACAAACACTGCAGGATACACTAAGGTTTTAACAGTACAGTGAGTCTACTTATAGGAATAGCTCAGAAACAATGCATTTTCTGTGCACCAAATAAAAATATGCATACCACTCCACTATCCCTGATTTTGAGAGCTGTTTCTGATTACTGATTGAAAATTCCCTCTGTTCTTCATTAAAGACTGAGATTCTTTTAAAATGCTTATTTACGGTGGCAGTCCTAAGGGGCAGGCTATGTATTTAACTGCCTACAGCTTCAATTCTCTTTCAACATGAGGCCAACTCTGTGTTAGGTAACTTGTTGGGTGAGTGGTGCCACATTCCTGCTCTGCCTACGGGATAAAGTAGCCGTGGTACAACATGGCTCATTTGTTCCTAGACTATCATTAGCATTAATGAGTTTTGCATGTATACATCAAGGAGACGAAAGAAGAATCATGGTTTCTTAGGAGCCGCAGGGATCCCCCTTCATGACCTTACCTTTACATGACACCTCCCTCCCCAAATAGCTGAACCATTGTATTTAGAACCCTCTGCCCTCACAGGGAAGGATATGATTGTTTTGGAAGGAAAAAGCAAAAACCAATGCATAAATAAGAGGGATTCACTGAGAAGGCTTCCTAATAAAGAGTTAGGTGAAAACATGCAACACTAGGGCACCATACCTAAAGTAACCGAAATTTTTTTCATAGCATGACTTGTAAAGAACACACAGTTAGAAATAGAGCCCACATACTGAATTCTGTCCTGCCAGGGATAAACTCACCTTCTGCCATCTTGACCACGGTAAGGTAATGCCATAAAGGTAACACCACTTTACCTTTACATGTTCCTTTTGTCCTCACTGAAAAACAAAATAAAAGGGCTTTCTAGTATCATTAGTAGAGGATGTCAGAGCACTGGAAGTGCTAATAAATAGAAAGTTTGACTTCTGACTTCCAAATACTTCTAGTTCTCTGTCCAAAGGGTCAGTCAGACCCTGTTCAGTCTCAAAACACCTATGCTTTCATGCAATGTGCAAGTGCAGTATGACCACTTCTGTACCCGTATCAAGCCCCCTTTTTGTAAGTGCAATATTCTCAGCTGCTCCTATTTCTTTGCAAACACGGTGGGAGAAACAATCACCTGTTGGTCTGCAACTGTAGCACGGCAATACAGACTGGAGTGCCTTTTTCCTGTGAACCCGTAATACATGAGTTATCTTTTACCAATTAAACATGAGAAAAAAAAATTATCAGCCATAATGACATTTACACAAGGTTGAAAATATCTTGCATTTTAAAGCAAGCTACTTCTAATAAACAAGGAGACGGGTGTTTGACTGAACTCTTTGAGGAACTGCATGTAGAAGGAGATGGGATAGAGCAGGGGAAATAAATTCAGTAGTTGACAGGCTTTGCTCAGTCGATGGAGGACAGAATCATAGATAAGTTCAAATATCTCCACAGTGTCTGGGTGCCCTCAACATACACACTTCTAGTATAGTTTTATCCCCAGGGTATCTGAAAGCTCTAGCAATGAAATGAGGAAGGTTGTTTCTATGAATGCTTCAGGACTGATTTTTTGACTGAAAAAAAAATCCAGACGACATGTATGTTAGGTCCTAGAAATGCTTTCTGTTCTCATTGTAGTTTTTACCGAGCACCAGTTTTGGTAAATCTGAGAGACTGGTGATGTGTGCAGTAGCTATGAAAGAACTGGCTGTAGGTTAACCCCAGTGTGGCTGCCTGACATACTGCCTGTGACTAGGTGGTGCAAGCAAGCTGAGCCGTACATTAACTTGTCAGGTGAAAAAGTAATCCTTTGCGTTCTGAGCCAGCATTCTGGCCATGCTTCTAATGATGTTAGCAGGCTTGCAGTGAGGAGTCACCCAGAAAAGTGGGTCCCATTTTGCAGATGATTTTGGCATTGTCACTGCAGGACATATCTGTTCACTTTGCAGCTATTCAGAAGTGGTGCATGAGAAACCAAGTTTCAAATTTTTGTTCAGTCTTATTTAGATTACGCACTTGTAGGCACATATCTGATATGTCTAGTAACAACTGTGTCTGTCCAGTAGCAGAATGGATTTCTTTCAATCTCTTCCACTGGAGAAATTCTGCTTGTATTGATAATTAAGCATGCAGTACATCAAAGGACTTTGGCAAAATTCTCCTACATCTTTGTCCCAACAATCAAGCTACAGACTCGGTCAGCGCCTCTGCCATTTTCAAGTTCCTTCTGCAGGACATTTTCCAGTTTGTAGAAATAATCTACTGAGGCGGAGAATAACTAGCTGCACAGCCCGAGACATTAGGGCACTCACAAGGGTTAATGGAAGAGCCATGTTCAAGCTGTGCTCTAAATCTTACAGAATAAAAAATTAAGCCCAGATTCCCAAACCCTGTGTGAGTACCCACCTGCAGACCACTGGCTTCCTAGCTTTGAGCAGAAATTCAGCCAGAGACCCAGAAAACCCTTCAGAACACAATGATAGTTGGATCAGGCACCCTTCTGCAAAAGTGACAACTTTGACAAGTCAGCGTAGTTGCTGGGGAAAAAAAAAGCATGTTGACAAAAAATTCTTGGTTGCCCTAATTGGAAACTCTGGCCTGGGCTGTGAATCTCTCCTCTGGTACGCAGTTATAATGGGTAGCACTCAACACAAAATCTAAACCAAAACTGAAAACATTCTGTGTCTTCTCAAGTTCTGCTGTTTGAATTAAATTATTAGAGCCTGCTGTAAAACAATAATGATTTCTACTGTCAGAAACAATGTTTCAAACAGATGTGAACCACACAAAGCATATGTGAAAAACGTGTGTTCCACACAATAAGGTCACAGGAGCCATTTAGACGCCACATGTAAAATATGTGAAACACATGTGGAGGCATGATGCAAATTCACATTTAGTTTGTCCTTTGGCAAGTATCAAGATCATAGGCTAAAAGAACTAAATCTCTCTGAGGCAAACGTTGTGCCTGTGAAACTTTCAATCTTTATGAAAGATTAACTTTTTTTTTTAAATTCCCCCAGGGCAGACTTCTTAACCCCTCAAATTATCCATTGCTAATGCTGCCTGATACGTCCTTAGTGATGGAAAATTCTTGTTACCCTCTTTCTTAATACTTACCAAAGCAAAAGGTTAACAGCTCTCTACCGTCTGCTGTTACACAGCTAATCCTCGGGTGGTAATACTGTTCTCACCCAGTGGGCTCGCCCTGCTTTATCTGAGCGTGTGACAGCGTAACTGAGGGCACTAGGCATCAGAAAAATCTCACTGAAGGGAGTCTGCGGTGTTACGAGTTGCTCACAGATTATGCTTAGTTAATGGTGATGCTAATGATGAGGATTTGGCTCTGGGTACCACTCATCTCACCTAAATTCAGTCTCAAAAGTATTAGTCCTAAGCTGTTCAGACCCTGCTGTCAATGGAGAGAGAGGCCTTTCCAAACTCTATACCATACTATATATATACTATATATACTATATATACACACTATATATATATACTCTCTCTATATATAGTGTGTATATATACTATATATATATCTATACTATAGGATGCAATGAACTCCCTCTGGAAGTGCTTTGTTACCAATATAAGAGGGCCAAACAGGTAATTGAGAGCAAAATGCTTAATTTCTAGATGGCCAAAGTAAGGCGGCAAAAGCCCTTGGATATACGCTGTGCATGGGGAGCCCCAGCCTATAAACTGGTATCACCTGTCTCCTCCACAGAAGTGCGAAGAGACACAGGCTTTGTTTCAAAGCAGAGACCTCAGCAGTGGGCAAGTGTCCCCATTGCACAGGATCTACTTGCAACATCTCCAAAAAGGGTTTCTGATGCACCCTGTGCTTGCGCTAGGGAAGGCCTTGCCATTAGACTCAGGGCAATGAGGCCACAAGGACAGCCCTTATGTGGAGTAACGTTTGGCTTTTCATACTCATTTTCTTCCCTCCCTATCCCTAGAAATCCTGTGCTGTGGGAAACTGAAAGGTCTGAACCCTCCTCATCTTCTCAGCCATTTTTTCATCGCCTCGGCTGCACTACATGTGAGCTTGATAAAGTCAGAATTTACGTAGCTGAGAAAAGTAGGCTCTGCTTTGAAACTCCTCTTTATGCAGCGACCTCAGTGGAATGATAGATAAGAATAAAGGTTTTTACATGGGAGAAAGTGTTACAGATTCTGGACCATTTCTTTCCTTGCCACTTTTTAAATAAATCAAAAATATAACTATAACAGAAAAATGTTAAGGGGCTAATACGTCTGTTCCTGTTCTAACTGAAGACAATGGCAAATTCCCATTTGATTTTAAAACAAGAAAGACAAAATATTTAATGGAAAAATGCCACATATTAACAAAGAATTTGATGTTAAGGATAACATTGATTTCATATAGTCTCACATGCACACACTGTTATCTGTCTCTCTCAGTTGCACGTCTTACAATGCTATATTTAGGAAAAAATTGTTTATGAAATATTCATGGCAAAACAAATAACATCCATAAAAAATCAATTATGTAGTCAATTTGATTTTTGTAATTTTTAATACACACATCTGAGGTGCAGAGAGAAAAAGTAACTAAGCCCTCAGCAGACCATTATAAGCTAGATAAGGATTTACAGTACAAGATACAGCACCCATAATCCTTGAAGGATGATGTCATGTCTTAATTATGTTAGCATTTAGGGGATATACATCAGCTCCACATCTTCAGATATTCAGAATTTACTGTGCCCTCTCTTTGACCCTGAAATTTTTTTTAGACAACTGAAGTAGAGAGAACATATTCAAAGCAGATTTTCCTCCAACATTCATGAAGAGACTTCAGACAACAGGGTTTCAAGTGAGCTCTGGTTTTAGCTATTTTTCCATCTCTGCTGCTTGCTAAGAGTTTAGAATCACAAGGGGCTGATCATTCTCAGCTCCCCTCAAGGGTCTGATCCCACACCATCTAAAGCCATGTTGTCATTGTTTTCTGTGGGTCTTGAGGGTGCTCAACGGATTAAAAACTGGAAGACTGAAAGCTGAAGGTTTTTTTGGTCCCAGTGCAACGGCAGCCTGCTATGACTCTGCAGGACCATTTGCAGGTTAAACAACGTAGCACATACGGATTTACAGGTTTGCTTTTTCCTAGAAAGAAACTTGTTCCTTCATTCCTGTATTGTGCTGCAAATACACATGAGCACTTCCCAATATATGACCACTACAAAATCAGTCTTTTCATTGTAAAGAAGGAATCTACATATTTATTCATTTTTGTCAGGCATTAATAAAGGCGTGTTCTGTAAGATAACATCATATTAAAAGCATTTTTTTTAGAACAGGATTATTAGGGGAACAAGCATAGGAAGGATCCTTGAAACAATCAATATTTACTCTTAACTTTTATTTTTTAAGAGCTTGGCTAAAAGCCCTTAGAATTAGTCAACTTTTGTGTTCAAGGAGATTAATGAAGTTTGGACAAGGGGCAAATGTGTCTGAACGTCTTCCAGCTATTATATTTTTTAGTATTTGTTTAATAAGGATGGCTTTTCTTTCCAGAAAGGCTACAAAATGTATAAAATGAAACTACAGTAATCCATTGTTCCAAAGCTGCTTTTCCCAAAGCGCTATCCTGACTTGTCTTATCAGACATATTCTCTGCATTTGGATGCAATGGCGGCTAACATACATATCCAGATTTACATCCAGTGTAGCTGCAGAAACTGTGCCCTTTAATTCCAGCAAGTTGTAGCATCCCCTCCCTCCAGATTAGCCCCAGAAGAGTTTTCCCACAGCAAAACTCCACTGATTTCTATTTCAAAGGTTTGCATCCACCTTCCACAGAAGAGAAAGGAAAACCGGGGCGGGAGTGAACATTCTGCCTTCAAACGTCCCATATGTCACAAGATGGTGAAAGGACGGAGGTTATTTTCTTGGCACTCTGGCTCTCAGCGTGCCTCCCCACTTCACAGACTTTCCATTAAGTTTTGTTGGGCAACAGCATATGCTTTGGATCCATGTCACCCGTTCCAGTAGTCAATAGTGCTGCATGGACATGGAAAAGGAAAATATGCATATAAAACAAACTGGAGTGAAGAAGGGGAGGGGAAAAAAATATATCCATCTTGCAATTCTTTCTGCCCTCTGTACAGACCCAGCTTGGATCTGAGAGGCGAGAATGCAAACAAATGTGCTTCCATTTTCTTTTTTTCTTATTTCTTAACCACATTGTGTTCCAAATGCAATTTTAATAAGGGTACTCTCCGTATCTTTGCAAATAGGTTTGTTTTGTAACCATAAAGAAGAAGGAGGGGAAAAAAAACTGAAAAAAAGACTCCAAAGTGATTAACTCTGTGATAATGAAGTCCAGTTTTCTATGAAGCACACGTCTTCGAGTGAATTGCTGCTTGCTTTGATTTGTGCTTGAAATGTGAGACATACTGATTCCCAGATGGCTGTTTCATTGTGCAGAAAAGCAGAGAAACACATACATTTCAGTTAACTTGCATATCTTTTCATTTATTCATGTAATTGTGATATATATTCCATATTCCAGAATGAACCAGATGGTGAGGGGAACGCTTACAGTGCAGCCATATTCCCATTCAATTACTCTGGCTGTCTGCGGCAAACTCTTCACTATGCCAGGTGTCAACATTTGGCCACTAAAATTTTACTCTGTGGAACACACTGGGTGAAAGAATTCACAATCATCTCACATATTCCCTTTTTGATATGCATAGTAAATGTCCTGTCATGCTAATAATAGTTGCAGGTACACATCAAGGGTAAAATGTGCACCCCCTAATATCAGCCACATCTGATGTTACCATGATAAGATTTCACCATGACATGTTAAAAAGCATTTCTAATAAATAAAGCTTTGCATAGGGAAGACTGCAAGTTACATTTGCAGCAAAGTTCATGGGAATTCAGCCTGCACTTCTGTCTAACAATAACGGGAGTGGTGTGTGTAATTCCACCCACAGAGCTGGATTAGCTAAAAGGATTTATTTTCAAGGAGTGAAACTGCTAAATTCTGGTACCAGCAGCAGGACTGTCTGCCAGTATCCTGTAAGCCTTTATTTCCCTAAGGCCCAGACCATATGACATGTTTGGATGATGTTTAAACCTTCCCCTTGTGTATGTTCATCTTGTGTATTTTTATTGTTCTTTTAATTATCTGCACATATATATTAATTCCAGAAAGTACAAACAGGCTCCACTGTCATTTCTCCACCACACTTTATATTATAACATCACTCATGAATGCTAGTTACAAGTTTCCAGGCAGACATGCGGTTGATCTAAATTTGTGGGACAACAACATTCAGATATCTGCTTTCAATTTGTGTGCATGTTTCTCCCTGTTATTTTCTTTTTATGGTAGTATTAATTGTTACCAGAAGTCTGTATGAAATGACTGAGGAACCAAATGCTGGAATGCAGCAGATCAGAAATGGTTATTTCGCTTGCTGTTAAGTGAAATGTGTTCAGCCAGTTTATCAGCTAACTTGAGTACTCCCATGAACAACTAGAGATTTCGGTTTTGGACATGGAAGAAAAGTCAAGAATCTTGACCAACTGGCAAATTCAGATGCCCAATGCCAATGTATCCACTTAATTGCTTGCAACTGCATGTAAATGTATAATTTCCAAAAGTACAGTCTCTGGAGGACTGTATTTTTTTGAATCACTGTGCCCAGATTACTAAGGACTAAACACTGTATTAACAGAAAGAATGAGTGTCTTTATCCACTTGGCTGGATATCAACATGGAACTGTTTCATAAATGGCCTGATCACGTACCCACTGAAGTCAGTAAGAGTTTTTCCATTAGTTCAGTGGGCATTGGTTTAGGTGTTAATTCCTGTATTACAACACCAAAGGGGTGAGTAATTCCAAGTGCTCATTACCCAGCACTGCCCATCTATCTCTCTCTGCAGAATCAACAGAGAGTGCCAGGTCTATACCCAGATGCCTGAGAGGCAACACATTTTCATATATGTTAATCTATGAATGATCTTCTAAAAAATAGTCCCATGATTAAACAGCAATGCAGGTCAATGCAGAAGTGTGGATATCGTAAGAAAAAGTTTATCCCAAAATCTCTGCTTCTGTAGTGCCACTTCACCTCATTTTATGCAGATTCCAGAAAGGTGCAGGTTATCTATGGATTTAAGTTGAAGCAATATCAAACAGGTGGGTGTTATCTGAAGTATAGGTTACACAGTCTGAAATTTACACTGCCCTCTTGAACATATGCCTAAGTCTCCCTTGGAGGTAACTGAAGGAATCCTGATGAAAGCCCAGGGCTGAGAGAGCCAAGGATGGGTTGTGGTCAGCGTTTCAAGCAGCAGCCTTGAAACGTGAGTCTTTCACTGGGGTTCTTCAGACAGAATCAGATCAGATGTAGGGAGTCCAAAACGAGGACTTCCCACTGTGGCCTTCTTTGTGCTTCATCCTTTTGCCTGTTTGGATTACGCACCTGAACCTTGCCCAGTTTAAGATGTATTAATCGTACAGGGCTCACAACAGGATCTCATCATCAAGATTTATCTTTGCAGTGTGTCATAAGATAGCTGCTGTATCTAGACCATTTGTCTCACAGGGATGGAAACACAACGTGAAACTGAAAAGCCACCTAATGACACATACCCCAATGTATGTAGGAGTTTATGTTGCCTGTTGTTACTGCAGAAAGCTTCTAGCTCTAAGTCTTAAATCCCACCTCTCTCCATTGACTGTAAGGGGCAGCTAAAATACGAACAACACAAATGTCTAACATTAGTTGTTAGAAATATCCCCTACCAAGTATTTTGCATCAACTGCGTCACTCCATAAACACTGACAGTCACCGGCCATTTGTAAATTTTAGCCTAGGACTTAAAGTCATGTTGCTCTTGCTTGTGACAATGACTGTCTTGCATTGCAAATGCAAGTATCCGATGCATTACTTCAGTGCAGGGTGAATGTTTGTGCTTTACCACTATAGATAATGAAGGTGGGATGCGAATTTTGTCAGCATGTCCTCCTGATCTGATTCAGAGCGAATGAGGATGTTAGCATACCAGGGAACCCAGTAACTATTCAGCTTAAGCAGCTTCAGAGGTAACTTTAGATTTAAAAGGAAAATAGAAACTACCCTTTTTGTAAGTAAAAAATGGTTGTAAAGTCAGTGCCACAGGTAAAGAAGAGGTAGAAAGGATTATTCCCGATGGACACAAACTCAAAAGCACGTCTTCTGTTTTACTTAGAACAGAGATCGTCTGGTGAGGCTCTGCTCTGAGTATATTGCAAACCCACATTGCTACATATCCTCTCATCATACCTATGCACAGAGTCTTAACACCATAAATATATGCATCCAGGACAGAGCTCAATCACTTTCTCTCTTAAATGACTGACAGCCTGATTGCATACAGGCAGCAGTCAGATAAAGCTCTGGTAGGGGCCATATGTTGCTAGGAGACAGGGCCTAATGGCATGGAGAGGTATATGTAGGGGAGGTGATGGAGCTGGGGATCAGGGCAGAGAATATAAAAAGAGGAAACCCATTTTGTTTTTATCTCTGTAACATAACCACTGCATAAAGGCCTCCTTTCACATTCATACGGCAGGAAGCTCTGTCTTCTCTGTAAGTGTTGCTGTTCAGCATGTTCAAACAGTTGAAGGACTGTTTGAACCAAAAGTTCACAGTCTACATGGAAGTAGGCAAGTAAATGCAGACTAAGGGAAATTAAAAAAAAAATATACATTGAATAACTGTAGGTAGAAATTAAGTTCTGTGCTCAACTTAACTTGAAAAAAGTAGAAGCCTTTCAAAGGATCTGAAGGTAGTAGTCTTATGCATAAAAAGGGAAGATGGCTGCTGCTGTAAGCAGTCAGATTAGTGCTCTGGTTGACAGATGGACCAGCTGACTGAAAAAAAGAAAAAAAAAGGAACGGTGATGGATGCAGTGCTTAATTATCAGTGAGTTAAAAGACTGTCCTGACTGAGGTGGAAGAGCATTTGTGAGATGCAGATGTACAGTGTCTATTGTTTAATTATTGCTATTCCCATTTTAGAGAAAAGAAACAAAGTCCTGTGTAGGAAGTAACACAAAATGAGGAGAGCCATAGTACAGACAAACAGAGGTGAAATGGTGCATTCTGAGAATGAAATATATACTGTACTTCTTTTTTTCTTTTTGAGAGGGGAAGAAGAAGAAGTAAATAGTTAACTCTTCTGGTTATATCTTTAAAAGGACCTTCGCTTTTGTGTTTCATTTCTATTAGAAACGTATAGATGAGAACACTTTAAAAAAGAAATGTTCACTGCTCACTGTACTTAAAACTTAGCACTCCATTTGTGGCATTTTTCATTCCAAACTGAAAAATTCAGCGAAAGTAATAATAAAATACAATGAAGAAAACATATTAAAAAACCAGCACAAACATGTGTTTTTGACCAGTGAGCTTGCTTTGTGGATCACTTTAGATAGGGATGATGCAGTGTTTCTTTAAAAATACAGATAGCAAAACCTAGGAGAGCAAGAAAACTGTATCTATCTAGATAATAAAACTGGGATCTTATTACATACCATGTGGAAGATAACTGTCTACATTCCAACCTAAGCGTCTGAAAGGAAAAAGACCTTTTATTTTGTAAAAATATGTTTGATGGAAGTATTGTAAAGCAAACATCAACAGAGGATCTTGTGGCTTGAAAAGAAGAATCATGAATATTAATTCAGGAAATCGACACAAGAGATGTACAGAGCACGCTGTTTATTAAAAAAAAAAAAAAGGTGATAAGCCACTGAAGTGCCAGAAAGAGACAGAGCAAAGGCAACAATAATGACATGATTCAGGTATGTAAATGAAAACACTGCTGGCAAGAAAAAGTAAAGAGAAGCTTTTAAAAGTAGTCTCTTTTAGTACTTTCTACTAGTACTATTCCTTTTGCAATGTGCCACTTTAGAAAAGCTGAGATCATAGCATCTCTGAATGTAGATCAGTTTTTATCAAAGCCTTTTGCTTTGTCTGTATGTTGAACAGAGAGTTGTATTTTAACAAATGCAGAAATAATGAGGGTTTCAGATTTCCAACGTAAGCACAAAAAGATACACTCCACTCTAATATTTCAAAGCATTCAAGTTCACAACTGAAACGGCACTGGAGATATTCAAAATTCCAACACGTAACCATCAGGATTTCTGAAAGCAAGAAAACTCAGTCACATATCTTTCCTCTTTCCTGTCCAAAGTAAAAGGGAAAAATTCTGCAGAAATTTAAAATTGGTCTGTAGGTGTTATGCACACTTTCTTATATATTGTAGGTATGAATTGACACTTTAAAACAATTTTTAAAAGACCTTCAGTCTATTTTAAATGACGTTAAATTTTTATTTATTTTTCTGCATGACTATATATCATTTTACTCGAAGCCAGTATACCTGTACACCAGAACACATTTAGATATGTTTACATTATATTTCAATACAAAGCTTAACATTATGTTAGCTCAAATAAGTTGTCTTTTGGTTTTTTTCCCCTTTTCTTCCTCTGCCTGTGGATGTCCAGTCACAAGTTAAAATAACTGTTAGTGTTAAGTATGGAGAAATTTAACCTGTTTAGTTTTCATCAAAGCCTCTTTGTCTGTTCTGACAATATTACTCTTCTCCTCATCTAATTTTAATAGGTGCAGGTGGTTTGACCATGTCCATTCTTACCTTTCTCCTGAAGATTCTGGACTTTCATCTCAGCCCAAACAACCAAAATTCATGCTCACCATGTTCTCTTGTCATACCTTGACCACTTTAGCTTCAGGGTCTTGAAGATTGCTTCTCTCACATTGATTCCAGATTTCTCACTACAGGTCTATTAACTCATTGTTATATGTTCTATCCCCCTTCCTTACATTTGTGTAATAAGCAGCAGAGAAGTTGATCCATCAGTTGGTCCCTCAAGAAAGATGTTTGTATCCCAAAAATGGATGAGGACATCTAGCTTGAGTTAAGTAATTTCAGCATCCAGGGAATCTACAACTACCTGAAAGGGGGTTGTGGCAACATGGATGTTGGTCTCTTCTCCCAAGTAACTAGTGATAGGACAAGAGGAAATGGACTCGAGTTGAGCCAGAGGAGGTTTAGATTAGATATTAGGAAAAATTTCTTCACTGAGAGAGTGGTCAAGCATTGGAACAGGCTGCCCAGGGAGGTGGTGGAGTCACCATCTCTGTAAGTGTTCAAAAAACCTGTGGATGTGGTGCTTCGGGACATCGTTTAGTGGGCATGGTGGCGTTGGGTTAATGGTTGGACTTGATGATCTTGAAGGTCCTTTCCAACGTTAGTGATTCTGTGATTCTGTGTTTCTGTGAATACCACAGAAAAATGCACATTTCAAATTTTCTTACAGTCCCTTGAAATCTCTTTTCCCTCATTCTGCCTTATCTCTTCTGCTAATAGTCTTCAACTTCCAAAAACCTTCTCTTTAACCAGGAGCTTTTAAACTAGTGTGCTTCCTGAAGTTACAGTTCATTTCCACTGAAAAGCTGTCCCCATGTAATTTTCACTTAGGGTATGTAAAAGATGATCTTTATATCTTTATCTATATACATATAGAACCCTATGTCTGCATAAAAATGCAAATTCTACATACACATAAAAATTAAACTGACTGCTCATGGTGACCTAGAACATATCTGATCAGTCTGTTCTTTAAGCTGTTGTTACTGTTCTTTTTTATGTCATTTTGCAACTAGAATTGTAAGCGATGTGCTCTAATGAATGTAGAAATGAAGCACATTTTGCAAAACCACTGTGGTCATGCTGTGCAGTGATTTTTCATTATTATTTATTTTTCACTGTTTGGAAAGTGAATAACTACAAATTACTACAGTAATTGTTCCATACCTGGTATTGAAAGAAATAGGAGTTAATTCTGGACAATATTTCAGTAATACTACCTCTATTATTGAAGGTCAGTGTTCTCCTTATTGAGATGCTTTGTACATTCTGAGGACATCTGGGACATATTTCAAGGATAAAAGTCTGAAACAGCTGGTCATGAGATGACCCAAACCAGGGAACTGATACTGGTAGGCTGGCCAGGAATTGTGACATATAAACAATTAATTTCTTGCTGGCAGTACTTCAGGTATGTGTCTCTTAAGAAGATCTCTGGGAGAAGATACTTCTATGTCTCAGCAGTGGAATTCAGGATAAACAAGAGATTCAAAGGTATTAGAAAGTTAAGGTTTTTTCTAGCTTTTTTACTGAGATTTGTACCGTTGCATAAGATTAAGTCTTACAATATTACTTTATCAGAGGGTCCATCACTCCGTAGGCCATGGAGTGATGCAGCCATAAGACACCTAGAAATTCAGGGAAAGCCATGTACAGATCAGAATTCTGTCTGTGACAGTGAGCAGAAGTAGATGCTTAAGTTTCTAGGACGTATTTCTAACCAAAACAAGGAAACATTCTTACTGTTGTTTAAGTAATTAAGTCTCCTCATGTGGAATACTGTGCATGGTTCTAATAACCCATATTAAGAAGAGATTCATTTAAATTGTTACAGCTACACATAGCAGGAGCTGGTGTGATTAGGGGAATAGGATGCTATTTTATAAGCTGTACTCAGGGAGAAATGGGAAACAGCAAAAAGGTTCAAGAGGGAAAGGGTATGATTGTCTTCTATAAACAGAGCAGGAGCATCAATGTCAAGGAGTGAAATAAATTGTCTAACATAAAGGAAAATGTTGGTGTTAGAAGATACACATAAAAGTTGCCTCCAAATGAAACTAAACCATCAAAATGACTAGTACAACAAAGCACTGGTCTCAATGAGCAATAAGAACCCTTGCAATCTTAAACTCTGTGGTTTACATCATACCAAAAGGATTTCAATATATTCTCATTTTGGCTTTCAAATAATGCCTTATCCTGGTATTAAAAAAAAAAAAAGAAAACAAAAGAAAGAAAAAAGGCCTCAACCAGGCATTTGCTAACACTTTGCCAGCCAAGATGCCATTCCTTTTCTTTGTCATTCTCTTATTTCTCCTTTTAATGAAATCCAGCAAATGTATGAGCTGTGGTTATGGAGTTTGATTAATCACTTAAAGCAGACAAAAGAACTTCATTGGGGTAATATTTGCTTTTCCATGTGTTGAGTAGTCTATAACACAGACATCCAGTTGTCACTCATCATAAATCTACAAATGCAGAACTACCATACTGCATGCACGCACTCAAAGTTACAGTTATAAATTAAACTTTTATCAGTGCATCTATTTTCCCACCAAGCAAAACAATTACAAAGCAAATTGAGAACGGCCAGGATACCATTTGAGCATTAACTTGGTAGCTGCCTCCCCACTGTGCTGGCACTGTTTTTACTCTTCTTCCTATTCAATAGTCTTGCAGCAACAGAGTCAACAGCTGTGGCCAAAGGCAGTCAAGTCTGGCGGTCACAGTACCCAGATGACATCCTCTGATGTAGCTCTTTCCAATGGCAGCAGCAGCAACATCTGGATTCATTGACAGCTCAAGGGTTTCTCTCTTGGCTGGGTTCCTCCCTAGCAGCTGTGGAACTGTCTCTGTTGCTGTCCTGAGGTTGGGCTGTGGTGGGGATAACAGGGTTCCCTCATCCTGCTGTGATTACGAGATTCCTCACTGTGTACCTCTGATCAGTCTCTCTCCTCAATCACATCACACTGAGTTAGAAAAAAAAAAATAAATTTCCATTTCATTGCTCATTTTTCTAGACCAGTCTATTCCCTGCCCTTCAAACACACTTCCCACTTATGCACCATCTTTCTTCTGATTACAAGAAGAATTTCAACTCCCCTAACAGACTTTATGTATGGGTTTTTTTGCTAGTTTCTAGCTGTAAATGCAATTTCTCTTCAGAAACACAAGCACACACTATACCAAACCAAAGATCTGTGCTCTCTGACACAGATGACCATTATGACTGAGTAACCATGCAAGAGTTGGGAGTTCGGCAGATTTTTATCTTAAAGGTGATGGTTACTGATCCCTGGGTTATTGGATACCAATGACCCATAGGAGAGGACACAGAATAAGCTGATTGTAACTGCTTGCACTACTACACAGGGGAAGAGGAACAGTATATGGTGCAGCAGCAGTTCAAATGGACTGATGGAAGGAGTCCTCATTCAGGACAGCTTCTCACCCCCAGTCCAATCTCTGTGACAGACATGCCTGAAATGGAGAGAGGTGTTGAGGGGAGCAGGTAAGGCAGAAATAGAAAAAGCAGTTTGGAAGGCAAGTCAAAGCCAGATTTTTGGTGAAGACCTCAGGAGAAACAGGGAGAGTGACTTCGGAAGTGAAAAAACTCAGAGGTGGCCTTGCAGCATAGGACACTTTCAGGCTCTCTGTTTCCTTTTAATTAAAAAAAAAATAAAAATCCACACTTTAACCTCTATCTTTTCAAAGCGTTGTGTGGGAATTTAGCAAAGAGTCTTATTATGCCAGTCACAGTCTTGTGGCTAAAACCCTGCCCAGAGCTTTAGAAATTTGAAGATAAAGTGCTTCAGAGTGTGTAAGTGCTGAGAACTTATAGGGTTCTCCTATCCCTACAAATAACTACTCAGTAATAATTTGGTGAACCCAGCAATATAATTGTGACCTCAAATGCTGTGTTAAGCAAAGAACTCTCCTGCCCATTTGCTATAATTCTCTCACACAGGGTTCATGCTTCTTTTAGAGATGTCTGATCACTACCTGAAACTTAGAGGCAGGAAAGACAGAAAAAATTCCAAGGCTTACTAAAGCTGGAAATCTAGACTTAAAATTCTACACAAAATATAAATTATTAGCACTACAATGAATCATATATCATAACATAAATTAATAATATATTACTCAGTGAAATGCTAAGTGTGATTTTTAATACTATATGACAGATTTTCTAATTTATGAACTGTCTATTAAATTTAAAAGTCCTTCCATTTCTTTCTTCTCTATCATATATTAAAGTCTCCTTTTGTTTGAGTCTCCTAATCCTTCATTTATTAACAATATCACTCCTTCTCTTTTCTATTATTGCTTTTGGGTTCTCTCCTTTTCTTCTTTCCTTTATTTTGCTTTTACTTTTCAAGTCTCTTGAGATTCAATTTTCATGATAAAAATATGTAAGAATTAGACCCAAATGTTTTCTTTCTTTCTCTTTAATATATCTTACATGAATATATTAAACTCACATATGTCACACTTAGAGTGATTCATAAATAATATAAAATAATTATAAGGCAAATAATATCTATCACCTGTAGTAGGAAAAATATGGTAGTTTTTCTCTTTGGACTTCTTTCTACTCTACTGGCTTTACTGCCTAGTAATTAGCATCATGTGGAATCCAGATCCAGATAATCCTCAGTAGAAGTGTTGTTGCCTGCCAGATACTTACTATACAAACATTTATATATGTATCTACATTGATCAAAATTTCCTGGATCTCTGCTAATTGAAACCCAGGTCAAAAAGCACAAAGCTAACATTAAAAAAAAAAAAAGTTACTTTCCTTGTAATTATATTCCTTTGTGGAAATGTAAATTCCCATAATCAAAACTGTACATAATTGCCAGTTAGTTGCCTTGAGCACACTGATTTTTGTTTATTATATAAAGTCCGAGTCCCTTTATAGCATGGTTATCCTTGGGAAGGACCATAAATAACGTGATTTTTCAGAAGTCTCATTTTTCTAACTGGATGATCACCATACATAAAAATGGACAGTTTTCTACACGTCTTTGTGGCATATTTTTCTGCTTAGACCATAGTGTTTATCCATAGGATTTTACATGTGAATTTAAATGGGAGAAGATTTGACCCAGGGTGCAGCTCTGCAACCTACACATTATTTAGCAGCAGGAGTTCTATGGGAGATTGTGCAGATGCTTCAGGATATCTAACACAAGCAAAGCCATGTCTAGTAAACAGTCACCACTGAGTTGTTCTGCACATACTTTCTGGTCTAACATACCCAAACAGGATGAGACAGGAGTGAGTTTTGTAATACAAGTGGTGTGAACAACCACATCGAGGGGGTCATCACTAGCTGGTAAAGATTTCTCCTATTGCTCTTGCAAGTAGAAGGGAACAAATGATATCCACTTTCTACTACCATCAGTGATTTGTGAAACGTGCCAGGTTGCATATGCATGTTATGGCACAGTGTGCAGGAGAGATTTGCAAGCCATTAAAGAAATTATTCTATTGTGAAGCACTTGAATAAATTTAAGCACATGAGTTTCAGCAAGCGAATTGAAACTACTGTGACTGCTCCTTTTATGTCCATCTTCTTGTACTTCTGGGTGCTAATTTTTAATATGGGTGTTATGAGACTGATTTCATCTTTATTGTTTAACTGAAAAAAGGTGTTGGATCTTGAGAGGATTCCTGGGGAAGAGCCTGAAGACTGAAATACCTTTCATCGATAGAACAAGTTCTAAAAACCCAGTGGCTGACACATTCTCCTGCTGAAATGCTTGATTTTTGCCCTGACACCAAAGAGCAATTCAACCTACAGACCCATTCGGACTTTGGTCCCTACGTGGAGTCTGCCAACAATGGTGTCAGCTGTGATCTAGACACCTGTCTGTTAGAAACTACACTGAGACCACGAACTCATTTCATACAGATCACTGAAAAGACATTAGATGGCAATAATTGCTGTTACTTCCAACCTGGATTAGATTTGAACCAACAACTAGGCTTCATATTCTATTACTGGTCCCCTGAGCTGTTCACTACCCTTGAATTCTTTCTCTGATCCTGTGTTATGTACTCTTGAAGTAATATATCAGATTCCTGATTCTGTGAACAAAGGAATGAGAATTTATATGAATAATTCTTCAGTGTATGTGGATTTGTATCCAAAAACATATAACATAAACCCCATCTATTTTAAGTACATTAAAATTCTGACAGCTTCCTAGAAAATAAAGATCAAATATATCCTTCTCAGGATAGGCTCTTTTGGAAGGCCACTACCCCTATCAAGGACAAGTTTAGGTTTGGATTATTTGCATCTACAGCATACATAGTGCAGACTCGAATATTTGTGAAGGTACTGAGTTTCATGACAGGAAACTGAACAGGACTAAATACTGTGTTGGAGTAAATAGTCTACTGAAATAGATGGATTTGCACCAGTAAATATCAGCAAGGAATAAAGAACATAAAATGTTGAGAAATATTAGTTGGGGAAGGTATATTTGTTAAAAGTATATATACTGCCATCAGCAATACCAGCAAAGTTTCTGCATAAAGACATGAATGGGATCAAATAGCCATCATAAAGGACCATTTTATAACTCTGCTGTAAACTCTGTTTTAAAGGTACATATTTGACCTCACAGTAAATTGGGACTGTGACAAACAGCATTTTTGCTCTTATAATTTATCAGCTAAACCACAGTGGGTTTAGCAGTGTTTGAGCCTCTATTACATCTACACACAAAAATCAGGAATAGGATACATTCATTTCAAAGGTGTGTATCATCAAATATCTCTTTTTAGTTAAAAAAAAAGGAAAATCAAAACCCTGAGTCCTAGATAACACTTTTGATACAGTGCTGTGTTTAACTGAGAGTTCATATTTACAGCTCAGTTGTAAAAAGCTGAGAAAATAGAGCTTTGTTACCTAGACACTGATGAAACTCTAAATAGCGTTGCAGGCAGAGCTGTATAATGAGTACGTATTAAAATGTCTTTGGTGTCTTCTGAGAGTGCAGAACATTACTCGTTACTCTGACCATAAACGTATAACAATTGTGGTTTTGTAAAATAAGTTGAAACCTCCTGCAGTCTAAAATATAGAACAATACAGATGACTAATTTGAATCAACGAGGTTGCACGTGGCATGTCACAGTGGGATTCCTAATGATCTTCTACGAGGATTCTGTTTGTCTAGGGCTCCCATTTTCTGTCCTGTGATGTGTGGATGTGAACTATGCTGAAAATAATATACGGCTAATTACCAGCCTTGTCAATGGCAATTCACATACAATGATAAACTGTATTTCTAAAAAAAATTATGTAAAATTGAACCACACATCCTTTCAGTAATAATGACACTGAAACTAAAGATGATTTCAGCCTCTGCTCATAGTTTCTTTGTTCCAAACAGAATTTTTCAGGGTGGATGTCAGCCCAGGTGAGATTAAAATTAGGAAGAAAAAAAAAAAAAAAACCAACCACATTTGAGCCTTAAAAAGGATCAGTCACAACACCATAATCTTCAGCATTTGTTCAGACTGAAAATATGAGAAAGGATATAAGAAAGGTTTATGGGAAGGATGTTTATCTTATTTCATAGAATCATAGAAACATAGAATAGATTGTGTCGGAAGGGTCCCTTAAAGGCCATCTAGTCCAGCCCCCCTGCAGTGAGCAGGGACACCTTCAACGAGATCAGGTTGCTCAGAGCCTCGTCCAACCTGACCTTGAATGTTGCCACAGATGAGGCAGCTACCACCTCTCTGGGCAACCTGGGACAGTGTTTTACCATCCTCATTGTGAAAAATTTCCTCCTTAAGATCTAGTCTAAGTCTGCCCTCTTTTAGTTTAAAACCATTACCCCTTGTCCTATCGCTACAGGCCCTGCTAAAAAATCTGTCCCCATCTTTCTTATAAGCCCCTTTTAAGCACCTTAAGGCTGCAATAAGGTCTCCCCAGAGCCTTCTCTTCTCCAGGCTGAATAACACCAACACTCTCAGCCTGTCCTCACAGGAGAGGGGTTCCAGCCCTCTGATCATTTTTGTGGCCCTCCTCTGGACCCGCTCCAACAGGTCCATGTCTTTCCTCTGCTGAGGGCTCCAGAGCTGGACGCAGGACTCCAGGTGGGGTCTCACCAGAGCGGAGTAGAGGGGCAGAATCACCTCCCTCGACCTGCTGGCCACGCTGCTTTGGATGCAGCCCAGGCTACGGTTGGCCTTCTGGACTGTGAGTGTACATTGCCGGTTCATGTCCAGCTTTTCATCCACCAGTACACAACAAGTCCTTCTTGGAAGGGCTGCTCTCAATCCCTCCATCCCCCAGCCTCTACTGATACCGGAGGTTGCCCTGATCCATGTGCATGACCCTGCACTCGGCCTTCCTGAACCTCATGAAGTTCACACGGGCCCATTCCTCGAGCTTGTCCAGGTCCCTGTGGGTGGCATCCCGTCCCTCAGGTGTGGCAACCGCACCTCTCAGCTTGGTGTCATCTGCAAACTATAAAGCTCCTCCCTTTTTTTTCTTCCTGCATTTATTCTGTGAAACTGTTTGAGAATATTACAAAGGTCATATCCTGTAGACACAGTTTCAGGTTTAAAAAACTATTTATCATTTTATCACTATTTTCATACAGTTAATCAACTATTTTTTTCAGCCAAGTCTGACTACTATACAGCAATTTAAAGTTAAACTGCAGCCTTTAAATCCTGATACTCCTTTCACAGTACTAAATAGCCAAGAGTATCAAATGGAACAAGAAAAAATATTTATTAAACTGACAAAAGGTGATGTATGTTGTTTTACCTTCCCATATAATGTTCTCTGTCCTTGTAAACCATGTTATCCTTCCAGTTTAAATACACACAAGACATCCAATGCCATTTACTATGTAAATTCTAAAGCACACAGTTAGTAACAAGTCAAAGCTACTCTCATCTTATTGACTTACTTTCTCTGTTGGCTTCTTTTGTGATACATGACTCTGGGAATGGGGAAAATGTTACTTTTCTGGTAATTATACGTGTTTTTTCATCAGTGTCTTGTACATACAGTTGCAGATAGAAGTATGCAGATACAACTCCCTGTATGGCATTCTGTCTACAGCTGAACACAGATACACATGCATACATGCATATGCAGCTTTTCTAGTTAAAAAACATATCAGTAGGTCAGAAAGCTATGGATCCTATGAAGTATGACAGGATATTGTGTCAATTGTCATACTCCTTTTGGTGCAATGAAAAGCATTAGGCATAAATAACTGTATTACAAGCATTAGAGAATCTACCTTCTTGATACGCTATTGAATTAAAGTAGCTTCTTTTATAGTCAGTGCTTCTGTAGCATAAGTGAGTTTAGTGACAAAACAAAACAAGAGATAGAGCAATTGAAGCAGATGTTCCATGAAACTCTTACTATACAGAACACAAGGGTCTGGCATATAGCTCATCAGTAAAACATGAGAATGTACTTGAGTAGAAAAATCACAATCTGGTACCCACAGGCTATTGCCTGCATCTCATGTAAACTGATAAATTAAAGATGCTGCACCATTTTTCCTTGTCTTTCCTTTGTCAAATGCAATCATTTAAACATGCATTTTGGTACTGGAAAACTTAAAAAATAAGCAAACACACCAACATGTAACTAGTTTGCTGAAGCACAGCTTTCTACAGACATTAGGGTTTTTCTTATCATCTCTGTGTGTATTTTTTTTTAATCTGAAATAATATTGTTTATTTTGCCTGAGGATTTACACTTGTAAAAGCAAATTTCAAAGTCTAGGCACACCATCCCCTCTATCCCTATTGGTGGTAGTGAGAAATGTTTTTATGAGGGATTCTGCAGAGTGAAAGATCCATTTATGGTCACTTTGTAAGGAAGCATTTTAAAAATTATGCAGGTATTAAATATACCCACCTAGAACAAGTAATGAAAAAAAAATATATTGTTATGCTACATAAAATAGAAAGTGTTCTGAAAGTCAAAATAATCAAATAAAGAAAGCAAACTTTCCCCAGACATTTTGATAGACTGGAAAACAATGTAGTGAAAATACAAGAATGTTCAACAGTGATGTATAAACACAATTTATGGTTTCTGAGAATTTGATTATATTTAGACTCACAAAATTTCACCAGAGCTAGGACAGTTTTAGTGTTCTGTGCTGACAGAGGTCAGACTTAACAACCACAGAGCAGAAACATGCAGACTTAATTTGGTAAATGTTGAATATTTCAGTATAATAAAAATAATAATAAATATAAAAGACGAACAGAGTTTGATCTTTAAAAATTTAATCTGTTTTATCATTCTTCTTGTCTGTTCTTTAGTCCTTGGAATTTTGGCTTTTGTGAAAGTGTTGTGTGAATGCTTAATATTCTTTCCTTACTTGTCTCTGGCAATCTGATGCTAAGTGGGACAAAATGCAAACAGAGCATTGCCTGTTAAAATTTTAATGACACATCCCAATTTTCTAATGGAGCTATCAGAATTGCAAAACAGTGTAACTCCACTGAAACTAATAATAAATAGAGTGCTAAGAACAGTACCTCCTGCAAGTAGTGGACTCCAGCCAAGCAATGGGAGATTTACAAGGACAATTGGTTTCTTTCATTTAAAAACTTAGCACTGTCTTCTCAAAGTGCTCAGAAATTTACAGGTTACAACATCCCTTTACAATTCATGGCAGGATTTTAATTTTGGCACATCTGAAATCATAAGTGTATTAAAAACGAGAAGAGAAATGTAATTTGAAATAAGTACTGTAGCTTTAGTTGCAGTACATGGCAGGATTACAGTAAAATAATTTGCACATATATACACTATGTAAAATGTCCTACCATTCCTTTAGTCCTTCTATGATTTTGTTTTTATTATTGACATTACTAAAGAGAGTGTTGAAGTATCTTCATGCAGATTCTTCCCTGAGTAATGCAGACAAACATGTAATTATTTCCTTAAAGGCAGGTTGTCAGAGGTGTTCCAGGTAGATGACTCTCTCTTTTGCCAATTTGGTGGACATTGTAATTAGGCTATGTGCTTGCCACTGCAGAAAAAGTAATCATGTCCTAAGAATTCACAACTTCTCAGAAAACAGGGAGCAGAAGAAAAGTTTCTCAACCTTCCAAAGACTACAAAAGTATTATAAAGAATATTATAAAGGCACTAGAATCCTTTTAAAGTGCAGTTATATCTGCATGAAGAGTGAGATAAACCCTTCCTAAAATCTCATTCTCAGTGTCATTCTCAACTCCATACCCTCGATGTCAAGATGGTTTTGAGTGTTTATTTTGATGGAGCTATGGCATTTAGATTTGCTGTAGCCTTCGGCTCTCACTGTAAAGGCAATGATATTTTCACTCTGTGCTTGCCTAAGTGGATTAGGCTCTGCATTGAGACACATAACATATGAGCCAGGGCCTCTGCATGGCAGGGTCTCAGAGCTTGCTCTTCCAGGGTGAAAGCAGCAGCAGCAGCGGCGATCCTCCAGATGCAACTTCTTCAGGAACAGACACAGCTGCTCCCTGCAATGCCACCCACACATCTGCTCAATGCTTTCCCTCATAATGGACATGGATTTGATGTTCACTTGAATGAGAGAGGAAATGCTGCTAATCCTTGCTTAACCGCCGTCCGTTTTCCTCATGGTTACACCACAGATCGAACTCATAAAACTGAGACTTGCCCTAAGCACCTATGACCATTTCCCAGGGGTGTCTGCAGGGACTGGAACCTCCCACACCCATGTTGCACAGCCATCGGCCCGTCTTGCTCCTCATTCTTCTTGAATAACACTTAGTAGTAGAAACTGAGATCTCTTGGATAATAAAGTGTTCTTAAAACCCGCGTTTTGAACGTGACTTTTTTCCAAAAGATGTTTCCATAACACGCAGAGACATAGCTTTCTGGAAGGCTCTTTCAGGACAATTGCTCCAATGAATAAATCCCCACAATACCAACTCACAGAAGTAACCTCCTACCAGAATGGAGTTATCAATTTCCATGAGTAGAAGTAAAGCACCCACAATACACAACTGAGCAAATTTAATTTTAACTGCGAGGGAGTATAATGGGATATATACTTAATTTGTGAGTGCTCATCATCTTTGAGAGTCTGGGCTTAAGTCATGGTTGGGTCACAAATAAGAATATGTTCAATGGTCTCATCTAAGTCTTCAGCTATCCATTTCACAAAACTACCACAACCTGACACAGTGAGCAATCTCTGCTCAAGGCCTGTAACTAGAATAGCAAGGGTGCTGCAGGTCAGAACTGAGACGTATTGAAAGGGATGTATGGAGAAGCTTAGTCCCTCACTTTCATGAGCATTAAATTCACTCAAGATTTTAATAATAAAAAATGCAGGGTTGTCTGACAATATTCATTTTTTTTTCATGAGCCTGTCTTCTCAAATTCCCTGGCTAATGCTGTGCATAGTGACACAGCCAGTGTCACTCATGACAGCGTTTACCTGCACTACAACAACATGACTTGCCTGTCAACTTTAAATGTTTGGCAAACTGCTCTTCTTTTTTCAAAAATAAATACATAAATAACATGAAGATATGTGAAGCTGATTTATTTTTTTTTTAAAGGGCGGGCATCAGGGCTGTCTGCTTTTCTGTTCTGTCTGCATTGCAGATGACCATGCTGTGGACCAAAACACACAAAAGGCTGTGAAATGACTTCCAGTAGTTTTTTTACTAGCTGACTCTTTCCCTCCATTTCTTTCCACTACTTACTCATCCTGCATCTGAAATGTCTGCAGGTACTTACCCTGTAAAACATAGACACATCTGTTATATATATTATGTGTGCAGTATAAATGAAAAAAAAATTAATGAAATGCTGCACACTGAATAAACAAAATAATACTGTGAATAATGAAATGAATGCAGCTTCATGTGCGGCTTGACAAAACTGTGAAAAGTGTATGTTTGCCTTTAAGAACTGAATGTCACCAAAACCAACACAACTTGCATTAACAATGAAGTAGTTTCATTAAAAAAAATGGAGTTGGTTCTTTGTTCAGCCAGCTTTGTAATAAAAGCATGCAAAGTGGTAGCCATCCAGTGAAATGTGCTGTTGTTAACAACATCAATATGCTGATAGCATCACAATATACTTTCTGAATACCTTTCTTTATTAGTTGGTATGGTGAGAGATTTCCCGCTTGTTTTAGTCTCCTGTAACTACCAAGGAGATATGTGCTGGGCACAAAATAATTTGTGATGATCTCATTTCTTCCTTTTGAGGTAATGCTGGGCTCTTCAGGTAGCTTGCTGTTGAACAAGGTTTCACATCTTTACTCTAGGAGACAGGCATTCTCACTTTCATGTTATCTCCTGTATCTTACAGCTTTAATGTGCTTTCTTGAATACAACCACCTGCAGAAACTGTTATGTTTATTTAATCAGCCTGGGTGTAAAACTGGTTTGCTAGGAGAGCGTAAACTGGCACCGCCTCATCTCAAAGAAAGGTTGGGCAAGCTGGAGATGTGCTGTGCTAAAGAGGACTATTCAGTTTGAGTTTGGAATGGCAGGAACAGGACTGCTATTAACTTTAACCTAATTTGTCTGCAGCAAAATTACCCTGTAGCATTTCAGACTGAAACAACTGATTATAGGAAAAGGTGATAGAATAACATTGACAGTTAATCATGAATAGCATCAAGTTCCATTGAATAATACTATATGAACCTTTTGCTTTAGGTAGTAGGGGAGCAGAATCACTGGCTCAACAGTTTCTTTCAGTCTTATAAATACAATGTTTATTGTATGTCACTCAATCATCAATTTCTTTTGGTCAAATAATGAAAAAGTGGATTTGAGATCAATTCTCAAATGCCACATTTATTTGCAATGAATGTTTTGGCCAGCTTTACAGCCACATGTGCATATATACCATAAATCAACATAGCACAAATGTACACATAAGCCTGGAAAACACAATGCCAGTGATGTGTATTTCTTTTGTTTGGTCCTGCTTAACATGCAACCTGTGTTATCTATTCCTTCCCTTGTAATCAGTCTTGGTTGAACATAATTTTAAGTGAAAGTCTTGGATGATTTCATGAGATTTTCTGTAGTTTTTGCTCTGGAATGCATACACCTGATGTGTTTTTTTCAAACAAAACAGATTTTTAAAAATTCCTGTTATCTAAAGTGATGAATAGACAGAAGAAAGTTAAGTTTGACCCATAAAATCAGAAACTGCAGCACAGTTCTGCTTTTCCCAAATTCAGCCGTGCTTCTGAAGATCTGTACTGTGTATCTTCTACCAGGCAAAAAACATTCATAATTTAAGAAACAAGCAACACCAGACACTGGATGAGATGTTTGTCAAATCAATGGCCCTGGATTTGGCTTTTGTCCTTGCCAAATTGTGATTATGTACGTTCCCTCACAAAGTGTTCAGCTTGCTTTCACTGGAACATGGGAGCTTATTTCAGACTGTATAACAGGATGTCATAAACTGTGCAATACTGGAGAAGAATTCCTCCTGCTTTCAGTTGTCAGTGCTGGGATCACTCAAAAGCAGCTGGAATGCCTGATTAATCACATCACAGGGCCTCACATGTGGTTCCTTAGAAGCAGACACTAATAATAGCTCTATATTACAAATAAAAGAGTGCTGCTTTGCCCATTGTCTTAATCATATGGATTACTCGATAGTGACCATCAAGTGTAGATCATGGCATCTGGAGTATCCACAGTTAAAACCTTTTTAAGCACATGATGACACCTTGAGAGAGACTGACTACAAAATACAATCTTCCATTTCAGTCATTCATTGTGGTCAAGTCAGCCAGAACGGGATCTACCCACTTACACAGCTGAAAGTATTCTTCAGAAGCAGTCACTCAGCGCAGTGGGACAAAGAAGGGATGTTTAGTAATTTAAAGCTTACACTAATTTAAATTCCAATGAGTCCTTGGACCTGTTTAGCTACATGTCTACAGGGTGAATAAATTTACTTTGAATATTTGTACTTTGCTTTTCCTCAGAACCAATAGACAAGATTTCCTGTGAAAGCTGGAACAACCGCCTTACTCTAAGGATGGGTTTATATTTTTCCCTTTCCTTTCAAAACTAATGTCAGCTCAGCATATTTCTGCTTCTCCACTATACCTTTACTTTTTCTCAGCTTTCAAAAGCACACGTTCTCTGAGCAAAATAAGGGGAGAGTACAAGTGTTTAACATTGTGGTAAGCTTCAGCAGTGCTTTTGTCAGCTAGACAGCACGTGTTTCTTCAGGCAAGACTTCAAAAAATGACACAAATGCAAGTAATGGAAGCAGACAGCTTTGCTAATGACAGACATTTCATGCAGCATTCATGCCTTTTTTAACACCCTGTTCTCAGACCTGAAGTGTGGAAGATCTCTGACAAAGTCACACTATGGCCTCTAAGTCTGCTTATGGAGTGTGCCTGTGTCAACCAGTCTGAAAGTATAAATAAAGTCCAAGATGTCTATTCTATAAATAAAAATTAAAAAAAAACCCACAAAAACAACCAAACCAAGAGCACAGTAAAGAATAAATGGAAAACAGTACATTGCAACTCTATACAGAAAGCTCAGCCCATCTGAAGATGTGTCTATCTCCTGTTTTTCCTCAGAGTATACAAGTTCTACCTCAAGTTATCTGGCAGAAATACTGCAATATCAGATACTGTCATGTTCACCCTCAGTGCAAGTATCTTCATTCTCAAAACAAAAAAAAGTTTAAAAATGCCTCTGTGCAGAGCCTCTGCTGGCAGTCTCTCCAGTATTCTGTTTCTGTAGAGAAACACTATAAATTCTGCCTGCAGATGCAGTTCTGCTAGAAATCACAGGAGCATTGGTTGTTAGACCACTACTATCTACAAGAAAGTCATCCAGGAGCCCCAGAAAGTTGATCTGATGAACCAGAAAGTACTACCTTTGGTAACAGTCACAGAGGTTAATTTCTGGAAAGCTGACTGTGTTCACTCACACGTGCGGGCTCTGCTGAAGAATAACTCTTTCACATGCTCTCTAGTTGACAGCGTAACCAACACTCGGGCATGCTAAGGCATGTGCCACAGTCTGTCTTACAGACATATGCCTTCATTGTTCAAGAAGCTTTCTGTTTCCTTAACTTATTACTTATCATTCATAATGGTCAAATTCCTTCATATATTTCCCTTTTAGCAAAGACATTATTGGACCACAGCAGAGCAGACATAGTTCAGCATCCTTTCATTGACAAGGCTACCTAATGTCTCTACCATTCAAAAGAAATGCTATCAAACTCCACTGCAGGCATTAACAAACCTCCCAAAAGGCGAAAACAGCATTCTAAAGCCCTGAAGGTGAACCAGGAAAGTGGTTTCCCTCCTGGAGTCATACAAATTTACATGAGAAGGAGCCACAAAGGTTTAAACCCTGACAATCTTTAACACTGGACAGTGGGGTGGTCTCATATACCTCATTATTTGTTACTCATGCAATACACCTGAGCATTCTCTATCTCATACATTACCCTGTTGTGGTTTAACCTGGCAGGTAGCTAAACACCACACAGCCGTTTGCTCACTCCTCTCCTGCCCCAGTGGGATGGAGGAAAGAATCAGGAAAAAAAAGTAAAATTCATGGGTTGAGGTAAAGACAGTTTAGTAAGACAGAAAAGGAAGGGAAATAAGAAGAAGAAGAATAAGAATAGTAGGATATACAAAATAAACCAGTGTTTTTATTCAGCAATTGCTCACCACCCACAGACTGATGCCCAGCCAGTTCCCGAGCAGCAGTCACCACCCCTCTGCCAGCTCCCCCCAGTTTATATACTGGGCATGACGTCATATGGTAGGGAATATCCCTTTGGCCAGCCTGGGTCAGCTGTCCTGCCCCCTCCCACCTTCCTGTGCACCCCCAGCCTTATCACTGGCAGGTCAGCATGAGAAGCTGAACAGTCCTTGACTGTTACCAGGATTATTCCTTGATTAGCAGGAAATCAAAATGTCAGTATGTTATCAACATTTTCTCATCCCAAATCCAAAAAACAGCACTATACCAGCTATCAGGAAGAAAATTAACTCTATCCCAACCAAAACCAGGACACCTGTGCATATTACTCCACATTTTGCTGAAAGGCAATAAATTTAACACTCATTAAAGTAAATACTTCTACTGAACCTGTGCCTTTTTTCTGTTTTTTGTAATCAAAAAAGTAAACGTGGGGGTGTGGGGTTTTTTCCATGTACCATCCATTATTTGATATGTAACTGTCATGTTCCCTCATATTTTTTCTCCCCCGAAACATAACTGCACTCGTCATTTTACTCTTTCACATTCAAATCTTTACAAGACTCTGATCATTCTTGCCAATTGTATTTGGACTGTTTCAATTTCTTTTTTTTTTTCAAATAGGGCAGCCAGAAATGAAGGCGACACTCAAGGGGGAAGAGGCCATCACCACACATAAACATACAATATTCTGTGTGCAGGTGTACATGAAGGTAAATTATTCATTTTTTTACTCAACAAAAATGAAGTAAAACAAGGAAACTTTAAAGGGTTACATGCAGAATAAGGAAATAAAATGAGGCTTGGAGGCAAAGCAGTGAAAGCTAAACTACAGAAAACAACAAGATCATCTAATCAGGCTAAATTTTAACAGAAAATCTGATGAAAACCAACTGACCTGTGGATTAGGTGGACCTGAGTTTCTTGTGAAAGACAAAAGTGGGATGTCAAAGCCAACAAGAAGGAAAAGAGTTCTCAAGGGACCATTTTCACAGATATGAAAAAGGACAATAAGCATTTCATCCATACAGAAAGCTTCTGTACTTTCAGCTATGGATCAATATTGCACCCTGCTATAAACAGAAGTATTGTAAGTGAAGGAGCAAACACATGATTTCATGATTGCTGTTTTCTCTGAGTGTTTGTGAACCAAGATCAGCCTATCACCTGAAATTTATTTATGAGAAAGATTTCTGAGGAGAGCCACCTGAGAGAAAGAAATCACATTTCAGTACATTGGCAAAGGGAGATTAAGGCACACAGTTAAATTCATTTAGCTGTAGTACAATATAATGGTCAAACAGCTGAACGTCTGTTGTATAAGCATGTGTCTTTTTTCCCAGTTAAGCACCTGCAAGAGGCTCAGAAAAACGAAAGGTCTGAAACAAAAGTCATCAAGCAGCTGAATTCCACCACAAGAAAAGGGTTTTCTCGACAACATTAGAATGCAAGTCAGGTGCAGACCAGGTGCCAAAATCTCTCAATTTATGGGGAGAATGCAACCTGCCCCTTCATTCTTCCTGGAAGCCTACCTAAGTTAGGGTATATCTCCCTTTTTTGCCAACATAGTTTTTGGCATAGCTGAGAAGTGACCCCTAATCAACATAGCTCTGAAGCAGAAGCTCCTAGTATGTGTGCACGCACTTACACTAAAAAATGGTGTTATTGTTGTCAGTATTTTCTCTACTGAAAAACAAAGCAAGTTTAAAACAAGCAAATGGAAATACTTTTTTTATAATACATAATTAAATTGTGAAACCTGCTGGCTACAGGATCAGGCAGAGGACAAAATTTTATCTGGATTTAAAAAAGTATTAGGCATATTCATAGAAGAGAGATACATCATTGGTTATTAAACATGAAAGCCCAGATGCAACCTCTGGCTCAGAAAAATATCACTAAAATGTTGATTGCTGGGAGCTGGGAAATTATACCATGGGAAGGATCACTCTATAGCTGCCTTATTTTTTCTGCTTTTTCCCTAAGGGTCAATGTTAGAGCTAGGAGACTTTGGTCCTTTGATCTAAGCTCCCAAGCAGGTCACAGAAGCAATAATTCCTATAAACCCTCAGTGAAAATAAACATGAATACTCCAAGCCCAAAAGGAGTCTTACTTTATTCAAATATTATTTGGTCCTTGTGGTCTTTCAAATATTGCAGCCTACAAACAGTCATGACAATTTCCATGTACCTCAGATGCTATAAACTTTGGAAGGACCACACTTAGTTTCCAGGTCCCCCAGTTCTACCACAGAAAGCAAAGGGAAGAGGTGTTTGACCAAATACACAAATTTTTAGTGGGTTTTCCTCCTTCTGTCATTGTCTTGGTAATTTACTTTAGATAGGATTCCTCCTTTTCTGTAAAAGCAGAATATAAGAAATTCTCTACTGGGTCAAACCAAGATCTGTGTTCATCTAACCTAACTGTCTGTCTTCCATGGCTCACTCTTTTATCAGCTAGTGGTCATGTGGCCATACAGTGCCCGTGACAAATACATAAGTATTGTCTAAGGAGGAAACCTGACTAGTTTCTTGCTACCAGATTGTAGGCAAAAGCAGATATAACAAAGAAGTGTACTCTTACCATCTCAGCTCCTTCCCTGCTGGCCACGTTACTTCCTCATCATTATGTAAAATTATCTCAACTAGTTCCCATAACAATAGCATTAGAAACAATACATAAAAGTGAAAGAATAAACTGAGAAGCAGCAATCAATTTGTACTCCTCACCTTTCCAAACTCTGGCATTACAATGCTGAGGCATATACCTCCTAGAGGAATAGTGGACATGTGTAGACCTCATGAAGTTCAACAAGGCCAAGTGCAGGGTCCTGCACCTGGGTCAGGGCAACCCCCAGTATCAGGACAGGCTGGGGGATGAAGGGATCGAGAACAGTCCTGCTGAGAAGGACTTGGGGGTGCTGGGGGATGAAAACCTGGACACAAGACAGCAATGTGCACTCACAGCCCAGAAGGCCAACCGTATCCTGGGCTGCACCCAAAGCAGCGTGGCCGGCAGGTCAAGGGCGAGGATTCTGCTCCTCTGCTCTGCCCTGGGGAGACCCCACCTGGAGTCCTGACTCCAGTTCTGGAGCCCTCAGCACAGGAAAGACATGGACCTGTTGGAGCGGGTCCAGAGGAGGGCCACAAAAATGATCAGAGGGCTGGAACACCTCTCCTATGAGGACAGGCTGAGAGAGTTGGGGTTGTTCAACCTGGAGAAGAGAAGGCTCTGGGGAGACTTTATTGCAGCCTTCCAATACTTAAAGGGGGCTTCTAAGAAAGATGGGACAGACTTTTTACTAGGGCCTCTAGCAATAGGACAAGGGGTAATGGTTTTAAACTAAAAGAGGGCAGATTTCGACTAGATGTAAGGAAAAAACTTTTCACAATGAGGGTGGTGAACCACTGGCCCAGGTTGCCCTGAGAGGTGGTAGATACTCCGTCCCTGGCAACATTCAAGGTCGGGTTGGACGGGGCTCTGAGCAACCTGATCTAGTTGAAGATGTCCCTGGTCATTGCAGGGGGGTTGGACTTGATCTTTAAAGGTGTCTTCCAACCCAAGCTATTCTATGATTCTATGTTTCTATGAATGCAAATACCTCAGCTTTCCCTGAAGCAGTACATTTATAGCTAATAAACAAAGGTGGCACCTAAATCTATGCCAATGTGCTGTCCACAAGACTACCCTCTGTGTGACATGTTAGCATGTCCTCTTTCAGAGGAAAGAGGGCACAGGACTGTGATCCCTGATAACCCAAAGACTTTTGGCTCTGGTACTCTTACTTGATTGTTGAATTCATATGAGATCTTTTTATTGATGTTTAAAAGGGACTGAAGTACAGTATTTTTCTATAAACTGAAAACAAATAGTAAATACAATGGATGAATGATAGGAGTTGCTCCCATGGAGCAGTTTATGAAATATTTATATAAGGTTTTGTAACCTTCAACAGAGGCCAAGATTGTTGTCAGAACCAAGAGGATATTTTCAAGCAAATGGCCCTTTTTCATCAGCCTTTTAAAGAAACAGAATGGAAACTTTAAGAATGAGACTTTAAGAAACGTACTATGAAACCAGGCAACATACTGTAAAGGTCTTCCCATTACATCTCTGCTTCATTTCTTTGCAAAAGAAAGACAGGTGCTGATAACATACCTTCCCTCTCTCAAAAACTATTTGTACTAGAACAGAAGTGGCTCAAAGATTTCTTTCCAATAAAATAGAGTGTCATTCCTGGTGTTACAGATAATATAAGTTACTTCTATTTAAATTTTCTGGATGAATGACTCATTCTCTTGCCCTTCCAATGTACCTTTAAAATTTTCCCAGTGCCTCTGTTTCTGCATTGCCATACTCATCCTATACTGGTTTATCTAAAAAGTTATAAATGAAATACATATAATATACTAAAACATGTAGATATACAGATTACACCTGCATATGCAAGATATATTCTCTTTTTCTCTCTTTTCTCCAATTAGCCTCTGATAATGTGAGCAGGATAACATGATTACAGGTGATGAACCAATTACTATTTCTACAGTCATGCTGAACTGTTTTTCCTTTGAGTTAATTATGTTTAAAAATAACAAGCTTTCATTATGCTTTTTATTGATGATCACATTTACACCCCAAGTCAGCTAATCAGCCATGAGCACATAACATGATTTGAACGCTTATTGCTCATGTGACTACATTTTTAAACTCAGCAAAGCAACAAGCAGAAATATCTGTAGTTACAATTTACGGACAGAGTCTAATCCTGGAAAGACATGAATCCTGTGGTACTCCTCACAGTGCACATGGATATGCACTGCTTATGCCTTTGTGTATCACTAAGCCTTTGTATCAACAGAGACAATACAAGGAAGAGAGGAATCAGAAAGAAGCAACAGAGTCAGGGCAAGACTAAGTTTGCTTGTCTTGCCTGTTGCTCTAGTTTAATCTCCAGATGTTTACTCCACGCCACAGGGGTTTTTGGTTGGGCTTTTCTACCCTGTGGGGTCTCTTGGGAAGGACTCTGAAGCAATATTGTCCTGGTTTCAGCCATGATTGAGCTGGTTTTCTTCACAGAAGCCAGTGTGAGGCTATGTTTTGGATCTGGGATGAGAAAATATTGACAATGTACCGACGTTTTGAGTTGCTGCTAAGTAGTCAAGGACAGTCCAGCTTCTCATGTTGGGCTGCCAGCAAGAAGGCTGGGGGTGCACGGGAAGCTGGGAGGGGACACAGCCAGGACAGCTGACCCAGGATGACCAAAGGGATATTCCATATCATATGACGTCATGCTCAGTATATAAAGCTGGGACGAAGAAGAAGAAGGAAGGGCATGGAAGGACATTTGGAGTGATGGCGTCTGTCTTCCCAAGAAACCATTACATGTGATGGAGCCCTCCTTCCCTGGAGATGGGCTGCCTGCCCATGGGGAGTGGTGAATTAATTCCTTGTTTTGCTTTGCTTGCGTGCGCGGCTTTTGCTTCACCTATTAAACCCTCTTTATCTCAAACCATTAATTTCCTCACTTTTACTCTTCTATTCTCTCCCCCGTCCCACCGTGGGGGAGTGAGCAAGCGGCTGTGTGGTGCTTAGTTGCCAGCTGGGGCTAAACCATGACAAATATATATATTTATTTATCTTGCAGCCTGTCCTGAGACAAGAAGGCAACACTAGTTCTCCTGAGCAAAGCTGGTGACAATACAGCCTCAGCAACACTTGACACCACCTGGTCAGGGATGGTCCCAGATAGCTAAAACAGCCCTTTGTGACCTCTACCACATTTTTTTCCCAAGACTCACAAGAAGCTGTATCCTTGCATGTCCTCAAGCAACAGCAAGTCACTGCTTTGCTCCAGGCTTGGAAATCATGGCTCCTGCTTCTGTTTGCACTCTTCTCCTCAATTTGCAAGTGCAGCAAAAATCCCCAGGGGCTCTTTTGTTGCTGGAGCTGTGGTGTGAAAGTGGAACAGTGCAGAGAGAGTTTTGGCCCTTAGTTTTAACTGAAAGAAACAAGAAGGGTTTGGGCAAAGAATAAGGATTCAGGTCTAAAGTCAACCAGGGAATTTAGGTACTCAGATAAAACTTTTGCAACTAAAAATCTTCACTTTCCTAGTGTGGACAGACAAAGTAAGTTTATATCAAACTGCAGGAGTCACAGTTATCTCTTTCAGGTACACCAAGGCCAGGTCCTGCCTATGTTTTCTGTAGGAGCCAAATGGCTAAACCACTTCCCAGTGAATTAAAACATGTTTCTTACTTACCATCCAGGGACTGTCCTAACTTCCCACAAGCTGGTGGAAATGCTCGCCATTCTTCCCCAGTAGAGTTTAGGCTCACCAGCAGACATGCAGAAGGTTCATGGTGCTTCAGTTTGGCAGTGACAGACAGAGGGAAATACCATCCTCATTTCCAGTCTTTATTCCAAAGAGGATTTCTAGCATTTTTTGACTGATCTTTTTAAAGAGAAAAGAGTAACATTCTACTAAATTATTTTAAAGAAATTGGGCTATCTTTAACAGAGATTTAAAAATTAATTTAAGGTACTTCCCTCTGGCCTAAGAAGCCCATGTGGGGGGCTTTAAAACTGTCCTAGGAATTGCTCATTCAGCTTGTTGGCTGTTTTGGATCTTTTTGTGAGATCTTTAAATCTTCCCTGAAGCACGGATGCTTTCTGTACTTGGTAACTTAAGATTTTGGACTGCGTTTGAGAAGCCAGATGCCTCAGAGTTAGGTACTGAAGCACATTACTTTTAGGCACTTACGTCCTTAATTAGATCCAGCCCTTTAAACTATGAACATCGCAGAAAAGTCTCTCTGCATTAAGAAGAAGTTCTATTAAGCCATAGAAAAATGTTAAATTTTAATGCGATAGAGCACTCAAACTTGGTTCTTACTGGTGAGAATCTCATTTACAAAATGGCTGCTAATGAAATCTCAGAGAAAATATGTTGGTTCAAAGCAAAATTAAAATAAAGACAAATGACTGAGGAATTATTGTTTTCAATAAGTTCTTTTTTCATGTGCTAATTACAGGGTAAGAAAGTGATTTGAGTATCTTATTATCTATCTCTCCTTTTTCTGCCAGGAGTTTATAAAGGGTGTGAAAATGGAGGACGATAGTAATAATTTCATTTATGTTTTAAAGAAAATAATCAGGTTAGCCAGCATTTAATACCTAGAGCCTGAGTATTCCATTTGCATGACTTTGAAGGATAAATACAATATTATCAGTTATGTCAGTGAAAGGAAAGATGGGGCCTTGAGCAGACATATTTATTTATGTATAGACAAAAAATCATCTCATCAGAGAAAGAATTGACACAGGAGAGAAACCCACTGGTATAGAGGCAGAGATATTAATTTTGTTATGACTACTGCAGTTATTCAGATTTGACAAAAACTGAGTTTTGCTGCCATGAGTTTTAACATTCTTTCACCTAAAATCTTGGGGGTGGGGGGAACCCCTTGAAAACTAAATCAACAGTTTCTAAAAGCATTTCATTATCCTAGGTAAAATCTCCTGAAATAATTTAATTATTACTGTGGTTTGAATGTTTGCAATTTGCAAACTCCCAGCATACTTTAAGGGAACATAAACACATTTTCTGTGCTCAGGGATTAAAACCAGAGAGAACAAAGATATCCATTGTGGTAAATGCTGCTCAAAAGAATTCAGTGTTCAGTACGTTATAAAGCAGGGGATAAATTCCTCATGTTTTTAAATGGCAGTGGGCACTATGCACTGGTGCCATGTGATGTTTCTGCATTCACCTAAAGCACAGGGACCGTGGGAGCACAGTTTTGCTGAGACCCCTCTGGACATACTCTGGGAGCCTCATCTCCTCCAGAGTGTGCCGCAGCCCCAGCATCAGTGCTGAGGTTTCTCAGCACATCACTCCCATACTTTGGGCTTTGCCACGGATGCCCATTAAATCTTAGTATTACCTATAAAATTGCATTGCTGACCTTCAAAGCAATGCACCAATTTAGTCCTGCTTACCTCACAGACCTCCTATCTAAGTATTTGCTTAGTCATTCCCTGAGGTCCTGCCCTGCTGGTCTCCTGTCAAATCCTACATTTAAAGCGAGAGCCTTTGGCTCTCGCCCTTTCAGCATCTCTGCTCCTCCGACGTGGAAGTTGTTGCTGGTGAAGGTTCACGAATCAGAAGGCTTTTTCCTGCCTGTTTTACAAACACCCGTTAACTCTTATCTGTTCTCTTCGGTTTCTGCTCAGCGTGCTTTAATAAAAATGCTGCAGGCTGTCAGTCCTTACTTTGAACGGCGATTGTTAGGATTTATTTTTAAATATAAACAGCCGGGAGGAGTATGGAGGTGCTAAGCAGTCAGAGATCCTGATGAATAATGCGTGTCATTCCCAGATAAGCCCGAAAGCAGCCACTTCTGGACTACTCGTCAGAGCCACGGGAACAGGCAAGCCAGCAAGTAGACACCAAGGCTCCCCAAGACCCGCCGGTGAGCCCCGGGCAGCTGTCCCACCTCAGCCGGCAGCCCCTGCGATGTCCCACCAGTCTCCTGGGGTGCAAGATGGGCCCGAGCTGTCGCTGAGCGCCAGGCGGGACTCGCAGGCGTCATGCCGTAGCTCTCGCGTCACGGAGCCAATTAGGCAGTCTGGAGAGCGTCGTTATCAGGAAGGCACGTGATGCTATGGATCAAAAGGGAGACACATTTAAAAAGCTGTTATTTCTCAGTCTGTAACAGTCAGAGGAATACTTTAAAATAACAGATGGAGCCTTAAAAAGGGTTTTAAGCAGTCCTGTTTTCTTTTGCACCAAACCAAATATCAGTCCTCTGCTACCCAGTTACCATACCTGACAGCAAATAGAAATGAAAACATGTGCGAGGTGGTAATTCCTTAATCTCTTACAGCCATTTCACAAGAAAATGACCCGGCTCAGTATTTCCTAGAGACTGTCTTTTCCTCATGTGACTGGGATCAGCTTTTAAGCAGTTGAGAAGTTTCCTTGAAACTGCTCCCATCCCTCTCTAAGTCTCTTTCCTCGCTCTGGGTAGGAGTAGTTTGCGTCTCTCCCCAGGGGTCATCCTCATCCCCAGTGTTTCCCACCAGACCATGATTGAAGAACTGACTTCAAAGAACTCCCATATATGTCCTGAATATGGTAAGTGGGTTTATCTGGGATCACTGTCTGCACCTCCTTCGTATGGGCAAGCTGCAGCTCAGATTTAACACTTTCAGTGCAGAAAGGCACCACACAGGCAGAAAGAGGCACAGTTGTTCATGGTCATAGAAATAATGCCAAAGCCTGCCACGTTCCCCATAGCAGCATTTGCTCACTCCTCCAGAGCCTGGCCATCTACCACAGGAGCAGGCAAAGCTAATGGGGAAATGCCCATCATGCAGGACGTATGTCATGCCCTCTAAGAAATTTAGCACAAAGTGATTTCTGCATGAAAATTGTAATGTTGACAACACAGCCACTTTGGACATCAAAGTCCAAAAGGAGAGGGATAGCACACAGTCTCCACACACATGGACCTGAGCTGTAATTCAGCACAGTAAGGGACTTGGCCTCAGCATTGATATGGAGTCTTGGAGTCTGTTCTTACACTGTTGTTTTTGTCATGTACACCAGCCTTATCTGTGCCAACATACAGATTTTCAGGTGTATTCTGAACCTTTTTTTTTTGTTTGGTTTTGTCTTTTTTATTTTATTTTCTATTTTTCTCTGAGCTTGTTATTAGCAAGGAGCCACAAACTTCTGTGTCAGGCCAGGCTGAGGCAGAAAGGATGGGGGCTGCTTAAGTGTACCCAGGCTATGTTAAGCTTCATGTTATGGAGCCCTGGCTTCAGACTGATTCTCCTGTACTGCGGATGATCCATCCCAAAACCGCTAGAGAGAGTTTGGCACAGCAAGGAAAATATCAGACATTTCTTCCTCCTTTGACTTTCCAGTCCCTCTTCCCACAGACTTCCAAACAGAAGAGAACAGGAGTACTCCAGCCTTTTCATTTAACCAAATTGGATTAATGTTAATAGAATATAAATAATCCAAGTTTCCAATACTGAAGAAACAATAGCAACTGCCTGAGTACATTGCTAGTGTTTCTGTTTTTTCCAATGCAAATGCCAGATCTTGCAAAGTCCCTGAATTGTGATGTCTGTTGGGTCAGGATCCACCACCAAGTAAACCTTGTGATATTCTGCTATGCTGGCATTACCTGACCATAGTGGCAACAAGCTGTGGCACAAGCAGGAACGTCTGTTCAAAACTTTCACATGCATTAACTTTCCACTAACATTTCATCTTAGTTTCTCATTAATAAATAAATGTTTATGGATAAACAAATACTAAAGTAAATGAGTATTATTTACTAAATTTGTGATTCAAGATGAAAAATGTCCCTGATTTTTGCTGACATAGAGTGGGAAGGGTTTTAGAAAACCTGTCTTTTTATGTGGAGATTAAATATAGGCACTGGGAAAACCCTTTTTGTATATACAAGGCTTGGTCGCATGGTTAACATCTGGAATGTATTAATTTCTTCTATAAACTACATATGACTCCCTTTCTACTGCATTCCTCAAGCAGCAAGCAACATAGATGTATTAATACTAACATGCCTTTGATTCACTTCTCCCCACTTTACAGTCTACTGCCATATGCCAACAGCATGTCACTGGGCATGATGTAACCAAGTCTGCCCCAGGAAATTCAGAAAGACTATTTTACTAGAAACTGGGCCTAAAAAGACCACAATTTAATTTTATACCATTTGTTAAGCTGAAAAATATGAAAAGAACTTTGGCTCCGCACTACCTTTCTACTCCTGCAGTGGTAGAAAGGGCAAAGGGCTTGCTCAAGCCTGCAGCTGAGATTTCCCAAAAGCAAAAGAAACTCCAAGATGTAGTAAACTGGATGCAGATAGCCTTATGCCTACCAGTTCCTCCTCCTGGGCAGGGGTAGAAAGTAGGATAGCATGCAGGTAGGAGAAACTTTGCTCAGGATATCTCACCCCATCTATCTCTACCAGAGCAAGCGGGGACAACAGTTGGTCACTGTTTTAGAGCCAACCTTTCTGCTTAGGTTTTGGCAACACCTCTGGCATGGTCTTGGACCCTGCTGATTAGTACTTTCCTAGAAAAATCTATTCAGGGTAAAACCATGGGAGAATCACTAAACCACTCTGTTTTGTTTAGGGGGATGTAGGGAAAGATAGCCATGGATCTTACAGGGAGGGGCTCCAGCCCCCTGTACTGGTATGGCTGTATCCTCAGACAACTACAGCACTTTCTACTGTGGACGTTTTAGCTTGTGTTTGCTCCAGAAAAGGGAAACACACCTCCACCTTCTGCCAAACGTGATCTTATCACAGCTGTAACTGGCCTTTGTTTTCAGATTGGCCCTCTCCACCAGGACCTGTTATCCAATACTTAATAGATGCTCTATTTCTCTATCTACAGCCCAGTAGATGGTCTCAGAGTTTGAAATTGTGTGCCTGTTACAGCCATGTATGCTGAAAACAGAGAACACCACAAATACCTCATTACTATTCATCAACGAAACTGAAAATTTCCAAGATTTTAATGGTGTTAAATACTGTAGAACAATATAAGCTTAGAAAACTCTGTAAGGGACTGGGTACTTGGGGTTTCAGTAATAGGGCAAACAGATCTTACCAACTGTTGGGAGTAAGCAAAAGTCAGTATTGCATTATTGCTCTTGATGTTCAATGAAGAAACAATTTGTTGTTTTCACTGGTGAGGTGTTTCCTTCTGAGACTCTCCATCAAGACAGATGGCATGAATTGAAACTAATTTTCTAACTAGCTCCAATGAAAAGTCAGACTGTGAAAAGACATTGAACCTCACTTGTCTGTCTCTTCTAGAATGGAGTCATCTGGAATACTGTGTCAATTTTGGGGCAGTGCATTGCTAAGAAGATTGGAATAAATCTGAAAGAAAAGTAATAAGTCTAGGAATATGCTGGAAAAAGAACGAACACATAAGCTGGAGATATTTTGCTCAGAAAAGAAGGCACAGTGTGACACCTCTATCGTTAAAGGCTTTTAAGAGTAGTCTGGGAAAAAAACCTCTGTCAGAAATGACAGGGCTGTAGATAATCCTGTCGTGTGTAGGGAAACAGATCAGATGACTTCCCAAGAGGTCTCTCAGCTGCAAGGTTCTATTATAGACCAGATCCACTGTCTGTTGTCAAGTGATAACCTTGGGTTTGGGGAGAACCTGGCAGTATGGAGACGATTGCTCAGCCCTAAGCAACCTTACATCGCAGAATGGTCCCTGAAACCGTCCTAACTCCACAGGACTGCCCCTCCTGAGAAAGGAAAGACAGTACATCTGGGACGAGGTTTTTCATACAGAGCAATTTATTTCAAGGTACAAAGAAACATAAGAATGTAAAATAATATTTAGATGCATCTTGTTTTCTGGGAAACTGAGCATAATAATTGAGGTTCACTTTAGGAAACACTGGAGAATATTTAGAAGCTTTTTCTTACCTCTTTTCTTTAAAATTACTTCTCTTGATTTAGAGGACAGAATTTTGACCTGACATCTGTGATCTGAGTTACAATGGAGTATGTAATTATGTGAACATGTAATGTAGCCCACATAAGGATATCATACCATTTTTTCCACCATCTTGTACACAAGCATATAGCAACCGCTTGTAATTTACAAAATAAAATGAGATATCTGCATTATTTTTATTTCCATAACGGTACAGTACAGCTTTACTGACTTACAATATCTTATATGACAAGCTTTGCTTTTTTAAGCTATGTATTTTAATTATCTAAGTAGTTTAGATATTTTATTTTCAAATAGCAGCCTTGTTTTCCCTAGGTACTTTCAGGGGTTACACAGACAAACAAAATAAATCCTTAATTTAGCTGTTAATTTTTGACACTACATTATTACAAACTGTGACCTTGATTCGGTTTGAATTGCCGAATGTTTTTCATTTAGGACATAGCTATGGATACTGTTATTTTCTCTCTCTCTCACAAACACACATACTACCATATGGAGCACATTTACCATGTGTGTATTCAAAGCCCTCAGCATACATTATACGTCCATGTGCAGCGTTGTGTGAGCTCTAGGCAAGCCAGAACAGCAGTGCCTGGTGCAGGCGTCCCAGAGTGAAAACTGCTCTGGATGGAGGCAGTGCTGTACAAAGTCTACATGGGCTTCAAAAGTGCTGTGTTTGTGTCAGCTGCAGTTCACTTATTAACTTTTAACCTGTCATTATACCTCAGAGCGTTCTGCTTCCATGCAATACCTTGTTTGTCTGTTATTCCATTTATTACTCTTTTGATTTTTTAAGCAAATGGTGGTGTAACAACAACACACACACAAAAAAAAAGGTGAGTGGATCAGATTTTTTCTTATTCTTCACATTTGATTGAGAAGCAGAGGACAAAAGATTTTTAGCCACCTTGTCACCCTTCTGCCACTGTGCCAACCTTATCCTAGGCAGAGCTCCAGCACTGAGGAGTAAGAGATTTTTCTGGTGAGTGTAAATCTTCTGAGCACAGTCACACTCTGGTTGCACTCCCAGTTCCCAGGCACTGGAAGGAGATGGCATACAAGCCAGAACATCTGCCCTTAGTCATTGAAGATTTATCAGATAATCTTCAGGGATCAGACGTGTTTGCTGCTCAGCTGCTTTTTGCCACCAGAGCTCCTGGAATTGACCCCTGGTCTAATAAAAGCAGGGGGAGGGGATTACTTTAAATTTGAAGTAAACCAAAAACAGGCTTCCTGCGACATGTAATTTGTAAGAATGCAGCAAAGACTCCAAGAAGCCCAAGCTGCATCACCACCCCCACCACAAAATTAAAGCATTGTCGTTAACTATGCACAGAACCCACTGAACTCAAAGCATCTTTCCAAAAACAAACCATTCCTTTCTTAAGCAATCACAGCAAATTGCAAAAGCAACAAATGTTTCAGCCACAAACGAAGGAGCCACTGCCTGTCCGCAAAGCTTCTTATGAAATTTCCCACTTACTAAGGAAATGTATGAAGACATTTGCTAGTGTTAAATTGGTGAAAGATCTGTGCTTTCTAGGAGGTACTGAAATTCTCTTTTTCTGGATGCAACCATAGGTTGAAGATAATGAAGGAAAACCACACATTCCAGCTGTCAGAAAGTATTTTTTTTCTCCATAATGGAATTGGGGAGCAGCAGTGCCCTTGAAGAAGTAGAATTAAAAAGAAGGAAAAAAGAAGCAGCAGCATTCATTTTGGTTATCGATAAGGGAAGAGACACAGAGGACACCATAAGAAAAATAGTACCACAGAAAGGTGCCTGAAAGGAAATATACCAAATGCAGACAGATTATGATGAAAAATCCTTACTACAACATCGGATTTATTTTCTGAAGCAAGAGATTGCCTGGGACAGACCTCATTAGTGTGATGAGAGCCTTTCTAAGATAGATTGTGAAGAAGGATTTGTTCTCTCACTAAGTCGAAAAGCCACCATTCTGAGTTTTCTGGATTATCCTTCTTCTGGTGTCAAGTTAAAAGAACAAAGACACTGCAAACTCCCTGCTCATAAATGGTCTCTTTATGTTTAGCTACACTCTGGTAAAAACCCACCAGCCACCACCTCACAGGTGACCACAGGTTGTGGGGTCATGGGAGCTCTACAAGGCTTGAGGGCAGGCGTGTGGTGTAATTGTGCAGGAGTGCCTTCTCCATTTCCAGGCTGGCTTAATGTTCAAGAGAAAATAGTCACTACAGCACAGGCAAGAGAACTCTGTAAGCCTCTTAACGGCTTTCCTGAGGAAAGTTCGTTACAAGTGTCTTTCTCCTCTATGGCAAGTTTGCAGATCTGAGTACAGGAGAGCATTTGGTCGTTTCTTGCACTTAACTCAGGAATGAGGTTCAAGCTATTAAAGTTCAGACATGAATGCTAAGCAGCTGAAAATGCATATAGGGATCTAAGCACAAGGCCTGTATATAAATCTCTGCAAGGGTGCTGGGGAGTGGCATTTCATGTCTGTAAAACACTTCCAAAAATAAAAGTCCCCACAAAGACATTTATTTGCAGTGTTTTAGTGTAATACTGGAGAATAGAAGGAAAATTCAGAAATGGGAAAGGAGTGAAAAAATTGAGAGAAATGGAATTAAAAGCAAAGAAGGTGTGAGAAAAAGACATTAGAAGGAGATACAGAAGCAAAAAGGTGATAAGATGAAGTGCAAAAATTAATCTGAAAAGCCTTTCCAAAACAAGGGAGAAGTAAAACCAGAATCTAATGTGGAACGGATTAAAAGACAAAAGGGCAACTAGATTGGAAAAGGCAAAGGAAAAAAAAAAAAAAGTGGAATAAAAATAGAAAGTTACAGTATGGAGATGAAAAGTAAATAAACATGCAAGGAAAGTAAGGAAAATGTTAGTGAGGTTTTGTTTAATTGTTTGTTCTCCATAAAAAGGGTAAAGCTGTGTGAATTCAGGAATGTATGAATGATATACTCTGTATTTAGAGCAAAAGTGGCCAAGATTCTGATTCAATACATAGCAGAGCTGTTAAATCACTTGGTTTTAGAGCATCAAACTGAGGAACAGGATTTTCTTCGGCATACTTAGTGACAGCAGCACCATTGTTTCTCTCTCCAAAACACAGAACTTGAGGCCACAGGGTCTCTTACTTCCTTTCAGCTTGGCTCTCTAGAAGGCTAGTTTGGACCTGGGTGGGTTGGGTGTTTGTCAAGTGCCTTGCTAAAAGTGTACTCTGGTCTTTCTGAAGTCCTGGTATGAGTGAACTGGATATTTATGCCCAAGAGAAGGAACATTGTCCTTTTTTACCTAAGATGCCACATGCTCCATGCATTGGTCTTTCTACATAATATTGCGTTCCCCACTCCCACTAGAAAGAGGCAACCCATTGAAACAGTTCCAAGCAGCACTGTCAGGGTTATGGCTCTGCAAAGCCCTGTGAAAGCAAGAAGTACTGCTCAAGAACTATTATCCCCTTCCTCCCTGCAGGTTTTTACATCTGCTCTAGGGTATTCTAGAGGGAACAGAGCTCAGGGTCTTGTTACGAGTCCAAAGAGATCTGTCAAGTCTGCTTTGGACCCTACTGCAATCCCTTTTGACTGCCCTGTGGAAGCTCTAATGGATTTTTAATCTTTACCTCTGTCAGCACTAAAATCACGCCCACAGATTAAAAATAAAAATCTCAACTAGCTAAATTATATAGGTCTTTTGTTTCAAACATGCTTTTCAGATTTGCATAATTTAGTATTGTGGTCAGTAATAAATATGGAGAAACAGGGCTCCTTTTCAAGAACACCTAATCTTAATAAAGTGGTTATTCAAATGTTTACATTTGTTTATGGAAATACAGCATTTAAAAATAGAAAGTGGTTTGGGGTTTTGATCTTCTGTTTAAAAGAAAAAAAATGATTCAATAGAATTAGTAACACTTGCAGCATATCAACCCACTCTCTCATAGAAATGCAATTTAGCAAAATGAATGTGGTTGGAAAGTCAGGCCAGAATAACAACAGCTAACTTCAGATCCACCCAAGGCTTGTATGGGGGCCATACCAATTAGCATAATAGTTGTGTTTGTTGGGAAGTGAAGTCTTTGTGCTTGGGATGCTTCCCAATTAAAGAATTGTATTTGAAGTGGGATTTAATTTTAACGTTTCAGTGCCAGAACATTTACTTGCTGCGTCTGTTTTCATTTCAAGTGATGCTGAGATTACATTTTCAACTTGGTACCACTGTCATCAAACCCCTCCAGTGTTTTTATTTACTGTAAGGGAATGACAGTGGAAGGGTAGCATGCCAAGAATCATAGTTTCCCAAAGGTTAACCCAAAATGGATGATCTAAATTGTATAAGTCCCAGGTCATGAAGAATTTGATGGGTAACACACCCATTCACATCAATGGGAGAACTGAGAAGAGTGAAGAACTGAGATCTTTCACAACAAACTTTACATTTGAACTTAGAGAGCTCTATGCCATTAAATTTTTTCACAAGAATACGCATCAGATAAAAAACAGTCTCTACTAGATCTGAATGGAAAAACCTATGAATAAACCAACCACTACATTTAATCTTCTTTTCTCTTTGCAGACTATCATTGGGGCAACCATAGTTTCCTTGAAACTATGGATTTATCGAATGTACCGGTCAAATATCTTTCCTAAGGATCTATGGGTGGGTCACAGAAAATTGGCTTTTCTTGTGTAGGTGTGACTGATCAGCTAAGTCATAAACTGTTTTTTTCATCCTTCAAGCAGAATGCTACCCTGAAACCTCATATGAACCTGAAACATTATTTCCAAGAAAACACTCTTTTGACACAGAAACCATTTTCCATTAATATATTTGTCAGTAAAATACAACTGCTTGAATTTTCAGAAAAATAAACCAGAATACAGAATAAGTAAATTCATTGAAATACAGATCCACTGAGATCTAAAATTAACCCTAATAGTGTTGAAAAAAGCATTACTGCTGGAACATAAACAAGTGAAGTAGATCAAAAGCTACCAGTAGTTCCCAGAGCCACTCCAGTTCAGGATGTGGACAGCATGAATTTTACAAGTGGTGTTTAAAAATCAATATGACACTTTATGGATAGATAATATGAGTTCAGGGAAATGAACAGATGAAGTTCTGCTACGTTGAGAAGACGCATGACATAATTCAGTACTGAAGGTGCTAAAGAATTCATCTTACTGGAAGACAATTATTAGTTATCCAGGTGCATATAAACACACGCATATGTACAAACATCCTCTCTTGCACTTTTCAGATCTGCACTAATATTTGGCTATCCTCAACAGCTACTACTGGTTTAAGGTTTGGTATACCTCTGAGTTAAACATGACAGTTTAATATTTATATTTACATGGTTCAGAGGAGACAGAATCAAGACAAACACAAACCCAAGGCTTCCACCCCTGGGACTGATGCTATCTGAGAACTGCCAACTTTGAAAGTGATGGAAGAGTGTTGACGGACTGGGGATAAGGTCCAATCAAAGGAATTTTGTCTTATATGGATTCAGTTTTAGAAATTCCCTGGCTTTCCAATACTGTAAATCAGCCAAACAGACATATTGGAAAGATACCGTAAAATAGTTTTTTAAGTGCAGAAAAAGGTCTGCATGCCATCTAAATATATATGTTTGGACAGATCATGGGCTTGATTCTCCCCTCCCCTCATTTACATCACTGTAACTCTGCTAATCTCACTAGAGTTACTCAAATACACATTCGTAATGGAGAGTGGAATCCAGCTCTAAATCTGTGTGTGATATAAGCTCGGTAAAATATATAAATCTAAGCAGTTATCGGGCCTAGCCCCTGAGGTACCTGATTACACAGCAAGACATAATTGATTTATGAATGCTGAAATTAAACATGGAATGAAACCAGTCTGAAGTAATGTCAGAAAAGACCTTTGTTGGAATACATTTTCATCAAAAGAATTTGGAGAAGGAAAGAATCAGCAACAACTGATTAGTTCACAAGCAACGTAAAAATAGTTAGAGTATCATTTGACACACTCAAATCAATTTCTAACTTTCAGGAGAACCATTCATGTGTAGTATTTACTCACTGCTTATTTCCTGAAGAGCTCACAATATAATAGACACTGTCTGATCATGGTGAGCACCAGTCCATTCACTAGTGATCTGAAAATCCAAAATTCTTGTCTGAAATTCATTCTTAATCTAATTCTACAAATATATTTATGAAGCTGAATAGTGTTTAATTAAAAATAAACTGGTATAAATTAATAACATTGTCTCTTCATTGTAGAAGGAGTTGCAATTGCAAGTTTGAATTATGGCAATCTGTCACAAATCAAAGAGCTCAACTATGAAGGACTAAACTGAACTTCACTCTGCAGTGAGGAAGGCCAAGGATTAGTAATTAGAAAAATAGACGGTTGAGGCTCTGGGAAAAACATCATTTAATTCTCAACAGAAAGCAAATAAAAATTAGAAGACTATTGGCTATCAGATATACAAATATGTATACATACATGTATATGAATGTGCATACATGCACATACATATATGTATATACATATATGTATACCTATACATTCATGCACTATATATATATCTGGATGGAAGGATACAGAAATAAATTCAAAGCTGCTAAGAACCTCAGACTGAGAAAATCCAAAATGTCAGAGTGAACAGTGAAACGTCTCAAAATATGCAATTTTCTAGGACTTTATAGTGACAGATCCAAAACTAATGGAACACATTCCATATACAAGTTCTTGGAACTCTGAAGGATATAAATTAGCAAAGTTGCAAAAGAATTAAAGTTGAAAGGTATAGCTGTATATTTTCAACTGCTTATATCCACTTCTTCTGCCTCAATAAATAAAATGTATTTCAAGCAATCTTTTCTTTACTTATTTAACATTATTTTTTCCTCCTCTTTTTACTAAGGAATATATACCATGTGTCAGCTTTGTTTCCTTTTCCCACTGCACACTAACCTCTATTTACTGAGTGTATACATAAGAGAGGGGAAGGAGACCCTTGTTTCAAAATCTTCCCTCCTGTTGCAGAATGCCAAAGGTACAGTCAGAAATCCACCAAGGTTTCTTGGGGGTTTGGTTGGTTGGTTGGTCTTGGTTTTTTTAAAAATCGTCCCTATAACCAGCAAAATTTCTGGAAAAACTGAACATTGCCTGGGATCGCATTCACTTTTTCATGGATCCTCCAGTAACTGCAGAGCCTATGCTGAAAGAAATGTTCCAAGGTCAGTGACTTTCTGCGAGTTCCCTGCTAGGGAACCGTAAGAGGTTAATTAAAACCTAAATGCAAATTTTAAAAAGCACTGTCCATAGGTAGTTGTCAGCTTTCAACTGCTCTCTTGGGAACCCTGTTGTTACAGATTCTGGAAGAGTGGAGCCAAAAAAGTAGGGCTTGCCAAAATATCGCTTTCCAGTTTTGTTCATTTTCTGCACATTACTTTTGTAATGTTATCGCTATTTATTGTGTAGCAATCAAGGAATTGTTCTGTTTTGTGATAGGTACAACACAAACAAGTAGCAAAATCTCCCTGCCCCTGAGGACTCACAGCCTAGCTCTCAAGTAGGATGCTGCAGGTGCACAAGACAGACAATGAAGTTGATGTTGGTTGGGAAAAAGAGAGAAATAAAAATAAAGTGGGTTGAGCAGAAAAACCGACTCTCTTCTAAGCCTACCATTGCCAAGCAGTCATGATTTGTAGGCACAGCAGCTGAAAGAGGAGATTTAAGAGAGGATTAAACAATACACCAGATATTCCCATCAAACTATATGATCTTTTTACTTTAGTTCGTTTTTGAGACTAAAGTCTTTGACAGTTTTTCATGAGTGAAAAATGAGTCAGTTCCTCAGAAAAGAACAATAAGACCTAATGGAAATGACCGACTTCTAGACTGGAACAAAGGGGAACTCTCGTCTTGTCACCTTTCCCAGCACTTCAAGGGACAATGAAAAAATTGTACATTCTTAGGACAAGCTTCAGCTAAGCTAAACATAGCACCCATCTGACTCGCAAGCATCCCAAGGGATTGATGTGCACTAACACAGCAATGTTAGAAACCTGGAACTAACACAACATAGAAATTCTACCACCAGAGTATTTCTAGACGGCAATTAACAGCGCAAACCATTCAGATATCAGAACAGATTATAGGAAAATGAGGGGAAAAAGCATATTGTTTGTGCATACCACATCTCTGATAAAGCTTACATTAAGCAATATTTCAGACAGAGGCTCAGAGCAGGATAGTCTTCATCAGCACTTGTAGAGGGGGCCAAAAGAATTCAGGTTAGAGGCTATGCATTGGGAATATTTTTTCCTATTATTCACAAGGAGAGCAATAAGTCTATTAAAAGTTAATGCGATAGGAAATTGGAAATTGTACAGCAACTTCTGTGTAGTGAAACTCATCTTTTTAAAGTAAGTTCTGAAGGAAAAGAGGAATAAATCTTTATCAGACTTGTGATGTCAGAAAACCAAGAAGATCTGAGGCCTGCATAGTAGTCCACAGTTGTTACATGGATGGGCTTTTCTTTGCAGAAGTGACATGAATGTCAGAAACAAATGAATGTCAGCAGTTGCATTTCAGTTTATCCACAGGAACGCAGCAGGGGAGCGATCCTTTTTGCTCATAGAGGAGCAATCCTTTTTGCTTATAGAGTCTATCACCATGCAATTTCTTGCACAAACTGATGCGACACTACCCCAAAACCCGCAAAGGTTTCACTCCTCTGTTATGCTCACAGCTCTAGGAGTGCAGAAGAGAATGTAAACATAAAGCTTTCCTTGCTTCAAGCTCTACTACACAAGGGCATATTCCCTTTTGAAATCTATAAAAAATGGCACTCTGGGGCCCCGAGACCGGAGGTGGGTGTACAGTCACACCAGTAAACCTGCTTGAGGTTGTCAGACTACTAAAGCCTTACATTTTTGTGGTGAATCATTTTCAGATACAGCCAGGATGAAATAGTCTCACGAGACAGGATTTAATATCGATGGTTCACAAAAAATACCTAAATGAAGCCAAACTCCTGTACAGAAAAGGCCCCAACTGATGTTTCGCCAAACCAGGAAATGCCTGTAAAGAAACACACACGCACTAAAACCAGCCGTCCCCAGGGCCCCCTGAAAGAGCCGTGGTGGAGACAAGATAGCACAGCCAGCTGCAAGCACACCCCAGAGCTGACCCACACCTACCGTGCCACTGCAGAAGGGATGCTGGCAAGGCAAGGGTTAAACATGCTCCCAACAGCTAGAACGCAACCAAGCCAAAAGAGAAGCAACATCCATTTCGTGACCCTGTTACTCTCTGGTCAAACGCACAGAACTGGCTGTATTTTTTAAAAAGAAAGTCCACAGCTGGTACCAGGGTACCGCTGCCGTGACCTAATTAACTGAAGGTGTGAACCAACCACGGGGTTGAACATCTCCCTTCATACCGAGGAAATTACGAAAGCTCACGGGGTAGTTCGGGGGAGTGTCCTATCACCCGTGCGAGCCACCCCATGGCCGACGCGCTAACCCCCGCAGCCGCCGGCCCCACGCCGTCACCCCACACCCTGCGCGCTGGGACATGGGGCACAGGGAGCCGAGGTGGCCTCCCCCCCGCCGTGCGGCGGGCTCGCGCCGGCGCTCCTGCTAGCGCTCCCCAGGACCGGCTGAGCTTTCTTCTTTTACAGCCCCGGCAGCATCCTAGTTCTTCCAAAACCTTCGGCGTACGTGCCTACTTGTTGCAGTGGCACCTGCCGGCAACGGCACGGGCAAAAGCAGATTTCTTACTGTTGGGCTAAGTCGATAAGTTTAATTATGACCCAAGGTGTGCAGTATTTCATTTCCCTCGCTCTCACCCTCTCACCCTCTCTTTGGGTCTAATATAACACATTATACAGAACACAAGGAGGCTTGTTACATTACCGCTGGAAGATGCAAGAATTGGTTAATTTTGCGCCGTTTCTCCCTGTCATTATAATCTTTGCCACAAGAATGGCTACATTCTGCAAAATGTTCTGTTCTCAGTGCAGTCATTGTCATGTGAATGAGCTATCACAGAATCCTAATGCCTGAGATGTTTTATTCTTACTTTCGTGACATTTGTATTTCAGTGACAAAAGCTTCAGCGAGAAAAGGGAATAGAAGAAATTTAATCCAGTCTCTTGATCATTTTTAAATTCTAATTCTATGGTCTTTTCTTTCCTAGATGCTACAGCACAGTTTCCTTCATATGTAAGAAGTCTGTATTTAGAGTAAGAATGAACTGATGAAATCAAACCTCTGGGATGTTTGTATTTTAATGGTTTCTGCATTAAAGTCACCATATCAGTGCAAATTGCTGATATTTAAGAAAGGTGAAAACCAAGGAATATTTCCTACTCATTTTTTGCCACTTAGAGTGCATGTGTTCTGTTAAAACTCTGATGAGCTGGAGCTTGTATTACACCAGTGTATAATAAAAGATCAATTATTTTCAGACATTGATACCAGCCAATGGGATAGTTCAAACTAATATCAGGGGTAATCAGGCCAGGGAAGAACATCACAAATTATTCTACATGTGCAGCAATGTGACATTTAGGATGCTCTTCTGCTGTGCTGATTTCAGTGGCAAAAATTACCTTTGATTTTAATGGGACCAGGATCAGGACCTCAGTCCAAAATCTCCTATCCAGTTCAAGTTTTTTTGTCAAGCCAAAAGTCTCTGAAGTAGGTGCATGAGTAACAGTTTAGATAATCCAGCTCTATTTTCTTTCTCCATCTCAAATATTGTTTAAGCTTACCTTGTTATTTCTGCTGATCCTGGAAAATATAACATTTAGCAGGCAGTTTGGTAGGGGTTCCCTAGTACACACATCAAGGGGTAAATTATTATGGCGAGCAAACAAAACATTCAGATCGGCAGGAGGAGGAAGGGTTTCTGATTTTTTTTTTCCAGCCATGGGTATAAAGTAATTGTTCTTCAATGATCTTTTCTACGGCGTGACCATAAAAAGATGTCTGAGCTGTCGAAACGGTATTCGGATGGCTAACTGTCAACGATCTGTTACAGCATCACAACTGGAAATTTTAATTGCATTCAGACATCACACTGGAAAATCATGAGTGCATTTTCTCCCTTTTTTTCCCTCTTACATACACATATTCTTTCAGAGTATAAGTGTATATATTTATATATATTTTCATAGCTTAAAAATTGTATAACATTTTAGTCTGTCTGCATGTCGTATAATAATAACCCACTCACTCTCTTTTTAAATAAATGTTTGCAGATTCCACTTTTGATACCAGGTCTGCAAGGCCTCATTATTTCTTATTTCCAGAGGTTACAGAGTTTTAATGTTAAAATGTAATCTTTGAGATAGTTTCATTTGCCTAGCCTAACCTCTATGATCAAATGAGTATCTTTTTTACTTCTCAAAATACTAGGATCTCAGGACCCATGCATTCTCTTAATCATTGCTCAATTTCTTTTATCCATGTTCCTTTTTTCCCTACATTCATAACAAGACTGCGGCTCAGACCTGCAAGATCTGAACTCTAGTCCATATTTTTAATGTCATGGTTCTATAGATAATATATTTTTTTATTTTAGTTCACAGGTAACCTACTTAAAGATATCTAGATATGTATTTTAAATTCTTAGATAAAATGTTCAAGTAGTTTATTTTAACTTATAATAACAAAGAATTGAGAAAAGAAAACCATAGGGAACAACCTAACAAGTACATGGTTATACATTTTTACCTATTTTAGAGGGCTTTATTTTACTGGGAATCTCCCTGTTTTCATGCACTGCCTTTTGGCTTCAGTTTTCCTTTGATATTTCTCTTTATAATGAAAAAATAAAACATAGCTTTATGTTAACTAGAAAAAAAATCCACTGGATTTATTAGTCTGAATATTAAACCTTTCTTTTGAAAATTGATGTTGAGGAGAATAGCTGAGTATTTTTCCTACCATGAATATAACCAGTCTGTGCTGGCAGCCTTTAGATTCCTTGTTAATAAAATTAAGTTCACGAGGAAAAAATAAATGAACAAGATATGGTGTTTCTCTCACGGCTTTACACAGGAACAGCTTTCAAAACAGTGTTAAGATTTGATTATGCAGACCCTCTATATTTAAATGCTTTGCTGCAACATCTCCAGCTCTAGGATTTGTAGTGGAGTAGTGTGCTGTGGAGGTCCATAGGTCCCAAATCTACCTTGATATGTTACTGTGATAAGAGGTAACACAGGAAACACATTTTGCCTTCTTTATATGTCACCTTGTAAAGCAATAGAAATGCTTTGATTTCGAATGGAACACTTTCTGTATGAGGTTTGGGCAGAATGGCATGAAAATTTTCCCCCTGCCTCCCCCTTCCCCTGTTAACAAAGCCTCATGTAAGAAATTTATTACAAAACCTGAGCACCATGCAAATTTACTTACAGTTTGGGGTCCAGGAGAGAAATGAGGTGGTAAACTGACTTCTCAAAGAGAAGTTTGAAATCTTGTGCCAGCCTCTGGTTTTTGTTCTCTTTCAGCTTGGCGGTAATCACTGGATGCTACTCCAGATAGCCTAAACAGACAATATGGGAGTACAGGCCAGATGGAGATTGTGTACTTGGGATGGTGCAATGATTGCTGAAAATTAATCCGATACAGGCACTGGGGTGAATTTGGGAGAGAAAAAAGTGCAGGGAACACATTTTAGGATAACCTATAAACTCTTTACTCCTTTTCTTGTGGCTCATTCGATCATTTTTTTAAATCAGTCTTATTGTTAACTTAATTTTAGTCAACTTGGGAAAGTTCTTTAGAATTGCACCGTAGGTCCCATTAAAGTATACTATTATCTGCTAACTGTATTGGTATTTTTTTCCTAAACAAACTAAGCATAATGTGAATATTTCATATAACCTACATGAGATAAGGAAATATCCTGCTAAAAATCAATGTACAATATGATAGAGAAATTTGAACACCTCTTTCATTACAAGAGTATCCATCTTGTTTCCCTTCATAGCTTTTTTTCTCTGTATTGTCATATGATGTTTTTGGTTAGCTATATGGGTGCCTACCTTTTCTAAAGGTTAAGAGTCAGTGCTGTATTACAGGATAAACAAAATTGCAAGTCAGCCTCCTACAAATGATACAGCTATTTTAAATCATAATTAAAAAAATATGCCAAGATTATTTTACTTACTGTCTCTCAGCCTTTTGTGTGCACTCAACCCATATTTTCAAGTTTTCTCCTATATTCATGAAGACCAGAAACTCAATTTTATTTTGAAATGAAAGCTAAGATTATCAGATGATAATTTATTGAAGGACTAGTCTTTAAGTAAAATACCAGTATCATGAGCCTTCGGATAAAATCACTGAAGTTGGCAACAACTGAAGAGTCAGGCAGAGAGTATCACTTTTTTTAATCTCCTTATTATATATATAAAAAAAAATCAGCACCACAACTAATAACAAATATTTCTCCATGATCTTCCTATGTATTCAGTTAAACTAACAATAATACCTCCATCTGCTGAGTACCTCCATCTGTGCCTCCCAACCTATTAACACCTCAACAATATGCAAGCAGGCAGATGTCCTTGATTTATAGGCATAGTACACAGAACACAGGCTCCAGCTATGTACACATCAGTGAAATAAGGATGATAATAATACTCATACCAAAAGACTGAGAGGTCAAATTAATGCTTTTTTTTTCCAAAACACATGGACACCTTTGCATAAAAGCCAGTAAAATTAGAATTTGATGGAGTATCCACATGTATTAAAATAATGTGAAAAAGAAAAGTTGTCTCTGTATTCTTTTCAGTTAAGTACCAGGGCAAAGATGTTGTGATATGGTTCAGATTTTTGCTCTGACTACTCCCAAATACTCATTCATCTGTTGCCTTCAGCAGAATCTTCAAATATCCAAAAAGATAATTTCAAACATCATCTTGCTAATGTTTAAAAAGCATATTTTCTGCAAGAATATAAGCAACTAGGGGGCAATGCTTTGCTTCCTCAACTTGTATTGACCTTAACTGGGAAATGAGAGTACATCTCACTTCACTTTACTATACCTGAAACAAAGGAGGCCAAAAGAAGAGAGAAAAAAGGAAGATGACCAAAGAGGAATTAAAGAGATGATTTAGAGAGAAAAAAAAAAGGTAAGACAGGAAAGCTGATGTAAATAAAAACAGAAAGAAAAATTTAAAAAAAAAGAGAAGAGCTCAAAGTGAAGCAAGGGACAGAGAGGCAAAAATCAAAAATACTGGTACAGTAGAGGCCTGGGAATTCACTGAAGAAAAAAAAAGGAACAAAAAACTGTAAAAAGAAGAAAACAGGGAACAGGGCTACAGAGGACAGTTGGGACAAAAACATGAAGATCAGAATCATAATGGTGATAAATAACTTTTTTTCTACTTTTAATTTCCCTCAGAGAAGTTATTGCAAAACAGCCTATTGCACAACGATGTAGTGATAAATATCAAAGGTTAACACTCTTTTGGAAGAAAACTAAAATGTAAGTCAATTCCTTTGTTCTGGAACAGACGGTAAGGGCAAGTAGCTCCATAGCCCAAACACGAACTGCAAAAATTCTTTGTGTTACTACTGCTATTGTAAGAGTTTGTAACTTTCCTTCAGAGTAATACATACCAACCAGTATATGTTTTGGTGGAGAACTGGTTTAACTCATCATAACAATTCCTGGGTTCCTGATGGGACATGTACTATTCTTATTATTATTTTCATTTATTTGTTTTTCTTTCATACTAGCAAAAACCAGGCCTCCCTGACTGATTTGGAAAGCTTTCACGTTCACAATCCTATCAGGAGAGCTTGTACAGCACTGTCCCAGAAAGGCAGGTAAGAAAGACGTAAACCAGGTCAGTGGTAGTGGGACACTGGGGGAGCAAATCTTGCTAAAGCAAAGACAAAGCTGGAAGGGTCATGGGTTTTCTCACAGGGCCCCGAGAGAGTTGTATCTTCATTTTATCAGAGAATAAGCATGTGCTTCTCTTCCTTCGTCTTGCTTTAATGTTTATGTACTTTGCCTACTTTACTCTCCAGCACCTCTGCTTTGCCAGTAAAGCCAGACTCTGAGAACAACTCATATAAAAGAGTTCATGCTTGAGCAACTTGATTAACTTCTGTGATGAAATGGTGGGCTTGGTAGATGAGGGGAGTGCAGTGGATATTGTCTACCTGGACTTCAGTAAGGTTTTCAACACTGTCTCCCATAAGATCCTCATAGACAACCTGATGAAGTATGGGTGGGATGAGCAGACAGTGAGGTGGACTGAAAATTGGCTGAATAGCCAGGCCAGGGAGCAGTGGCACAAAGTCCAGTTGGAGGCCAGTAAATAGCAGTGTACCCTGGGGTCAATACTGGCTCCAATCCTGCCTAACTTTTTCATTAATGATCTGGGTGATGGGGCAGAGTGCACCCTCAGCAAGTTTGCTGATGACACAAAACTGTGAGGAGTGGCTGATACACCAGAGGGTTGTGCTGCCATCCAGAGGGACCTCAACGGGCTGGAGGAATGGACTGGCAAGAAACCTTGTGAAGTTTAAGAAGGGAAAGTACTGCATCTGGGGAGGAATAACCCCAGGCGTTTGCTGAGGTCATGCTGGGGCCACCCGGCTGGAAAGCAGTTTAGCAAAAAAGGCCCTGGGGGTCCTGGTGGACACCAAGTTAATGTGAGCCAGCAATATGCCCTTGTGGCAAAGAAAGTGAGTGATACCCTGGACTGCATTAGACAAAGCATTGCCAGAAGGTCAAGGGAGGTGATACTGCTTATCTCTAGCCGACTATCTGACGCTGGTGAGGCTACACCTGGAGTGCTGGGTCCCGTTCTGGGCTCCCCAGCACAAGAGGGACATGGATATACTGGACATACTGGCCCTTCCAGCAAAGGACTGTTCATCATGGACAAGAGAAGGCTCAGGGGCAATCTTAACAATGTATATAAACTCCTGAAGGGAGGGTGCAAAGAAGACAAAGCCAGGCTCCTTTCAGTGATGCACAGTGGCAGGACCAGAGGCAATGGGCACAAATTGAAACAAAGGAGGTTCCTCTGAATGTCAGGAGACAGTTTTTCTCTGTGAGGGTGACTAAGCACAGGTTGTCCAGGGAGGTTGTGGAATCTCCATCCTTGGAGATATTCAAAAGTCGGCTGGACATGGTCCTGGGCAACCAGTTGTAGGTGACCCTATCTGAGCAGGCGATTGGACCAGATGACCTACAGAAGTCCCTTCTTACTTCCACCATTTTGTGAGTGTGTGATACTGTGAAATGATTTTTTTTTCATTTTTCCCTTTTTTCCCCAACTTGCTTCCTTAATAGTGGGAAATACCCTCTTTACCTTACCTGTAGAGACCTGCAGCCTCCAAATTACTATGCAAGTTTACACTTCCAGTTAAAAAGCACTCCCAAGAAAACAACTATTCACAAAAGTTCGCTATCAGAGACAAGTGATTTAATTCTGTGTCTCATTTATTCTTTTATTCTAATTCCAAAGGATTTGGGACTTCCAAACTGTCCAGAAAGCTACTTCAGAAGCCAATGATCTGTTGGTCTTACAAGCAGCTTTCACATCTTCTTTCTTTTTTCCTAACCAATGCCTCAGGTTAGGTCTCCATCTAAGCTGGTGCAGTCCCAAATAGCTTCAGTGATGCTCTGCACTAATCCTATTTTGTCCATACAAATCAGATTGCAGGACTGTAAACATTCCAGGTGTGGGCCCTGTGTTTTACAGTACTTAGGGAATGGATCCTCAATACAGATTAATTAAAATAATAGGTAACATTATAGACAGTTGTATTAGTGTGTGTTTGTCTAAATCAATACTCTTCAGACAACATAATACTGTAAAATTATTATTTTCTGAAGAAGGCATTAAACTAGTGATCTTGTATGTTAACAGCATATAGATTTTATAGGACCCTTGGGCCCTCTGTTTCATGATGCTACAACTATATTTTAAACACAAGTTCCCTCTCTTACATATGTTTTAATTTAAACATGGAAGGTATGGGATATGATCTTGTGTTTGTTCCAACAGCTGGATGTTCCTAAACCAAAAGGTCAGCCTATTAACAAATTGCCTAACAAAAATATTTTTAGGGAAACTAAGTCAACCATGAAGACAAGATGCAAAAACCTTGCCTGTTAGACTAAAAATACTAAAAGCAAGCTTGAAAAGCCATAATAGTAAAAAATAATTTAAAAAAAAAGTGATTAAAATGGTAAATTGTGAAGCTTCATCTCCCTTTGTCACAAAACACAGAACCTACTTTATACCCATGCTGGCTTCTATCTTAATTGGACAATTGTCATTGTGCTCATACTCAGAAATTCCTTATTTCCGTGTTTCAAAGATTGACTGCTGCTGGCTTGCACCCTCCCCCATTCATTCATAGGGAGCTTTGAAAGGTGGTCTGCTTTGACATGTACATCATTAGACAGAAGAGGGGAGGCAAGGTATCAACATCAAAAGTGAGCAATAGCAGGAAAAGAGTGTGGCAGGAAAAGAAAACAATTAGAAACAATTTGGTGTCCTGAAGTAAAAAAAATAATAATAATTACTGCCAAGTTGGGCTGACAGAATGCCATCTAGAGAAACAGAGAGGCAAAATATGATACACTCACTCACTGGCCAGCTTTATCAAAGAAATAACATTGTGGAAAGCCTGCTTATACAGACTGTGATAAGAGTCTCTAATGTAAGTATTCTTGGTCTGAGATTTAATGACCTTGCTTACCTTTTGGCTAATACTGTAGAAATAAAGTACACTTCAGGGATCGATAACGTTATTCAGTTTTGGTTCCCTCACTACAAGAAGGATGCTGAGGTGCTGGGGCATGTCCAAAGAAGGGCAACGAAGCTGGTGAGGGTTCTGAGGCACAAGTCTTATGGGGAGCAACTGAGGGAACTGGGCTTGTTCAGTCTGGAGAAGAGGAGGTGGAGGGGACACCTTATTCGCTCTCTACAACTACATGAAAGGGCGTTGTGGCGACGAGGGTGTTGGTCTCTTCTCCCAACTAACTAGTGATAGGACGAGAGGAAATGGCCTCAAGTTGCGCCAGGGGAGGTTTAGATTGGATATTAGGAAAAATGTCTTCACCAAGAGGGTGGTCAAGCATTGGAACAGGCTGCCCAGGGAGGTGGTGGAGTCACCATCTCTGGAAGTGTTCAAAAAAACGTGTGGATGTGACGCTTCAGGACATGGTTTAGGGGACATGGTGGCGCTGGATTAATGGTTGGACTTGATGATCTTGAAGGTCCTTTCCAACTTTAGTCATTCTGTGATTCTGTGATTCTGTGATTATCAAAAAATCTATCTCTAGTTTTGTCCAACTTCTCACCAAATTCTTCCTCAGAACAGAACATAGCACTCCCAGATTTAAATGGAATGGTGACTTTTGGGAAGTAAATAAAAAACTTATCATCACAGTTTTATGTAAGGTAGAAACCTAAGATGCATCCTCAGCTACAGAGCAATCATAATTGCTTCCAGAAGAAGTTATCTACTACTACTTCATCTGGGACCCTACTACCTTTGTATGCTCCTCATGGTCAAATTACCACAAATGTCCATGACTGGGCTGATACTACTTCTAGAGACATCAATAATCCATCTCCCATTAATTTTAAAGACAGACAAGCTAAATCAATGTTAAGAGCTTTTGAAAATCCTCTCCTAAAGGTTTCATACAACATTCTACTGCCACCTAAATTATACCAGACATCAGTACAATCTCAGGTTGCATTCAATAATTTGTTTGATGTACTGCTTACTCTGTTTATTTAAAAAAAAAAAGCAAAATTCCCAAATGAAATAAAAAGTTTAATTGTTTTTTAAGCTTTTATTGAATTCTTAGGATGATAGATCCTGTTGTTTGAAGTTCTGCAGGATCAATATGCAATATTTTGCTAACCTTTTTTTGGTTCCAGTTTGCTTGGGTTCCCACTAACAAAATTTCACTTTCGGGTTCAACCTCACTTAAAAGTTCAGAGTGAATTTCAGCCAAGTCCACTAACTGTGATCTGGTTTATGTTAAAGTCAGCCCATAAACTGCTCAAAACCGGGCCCGGATTCTTTTGAAACTGGGCCTAAGGTCTGTATAAAAGCAAACTCAAGCAAATGTTTTGATGAACCTAGGTTCAATATTTCAAAGTCTATAATGAAACCTGAAACAAAGCAAATTCCAATTTGTTTGGGGCTTCATACTGAAAGCGTTATATCGCTCCATCAAACTGATGACATTTTACCACAACTTTAACAGTGAAAGATTTTGCTTCCCATAATTTCCCCCAAACCCCTTGGCTGCTGGAAACAGTAATGTATTACCATGGATACAGATTACAGAGTGTGGTATGGAGAAGAGAGTGGAGGTTACAGTGTATAAAGAGATTTCTTTGCAGTTGGCATTTGGAGCAGGGAATCAGACAGTACAAGAGCTTCCTTTATTCAAATACATCCAGATCATAAAAAGGTTAATTTCAAGAAGATGAGCTAAAATAGATTGCATTTGTGTTTTTATGTCTTTTGTAGAGCCATCTTTTTTCTGGAAAGCTAAGCGAAAACCTTCACATATTTACTTGATTTAGTTTGGAGAAAGAGCAATTTAAAAATTAGTAATTTGATTGTGAATGCTTTCTCCTTTCAGCTGGGCAGGAAGGAAATTGGAGACTATCTAGTCAACTACCGAAATAATCAAGCTTGCATACCTCTGCTTCTGACATGGCTGGGTGCAAAGATGCTCACATGCTTTGCTGTTTTGAAAACAGGTCTAACCATGGCTTCACCATCACCGTGTGCAATAGTGAAAAAGAAGCCAAGAAGTGCAATCTGGAAAGTACAAAGACAGGTGGTGACAGACTTTCCAGGGAAGCAGCTGGGCCCTCTTTTACAGGACGTGGGTCTTCTAAAGATAGGGACAAGCAACAGGAGAGAAAAAGTGTTTTTTTCCAACAAGATCCTCTAAACAATTCTGATAAAATAGTTGAATGGAATAATCTCTACTAAAATCTGTAGGAGTGAAAATGGCAAAATTCCACAGAAGTTACCCAGAAAGGTTTTTCTACCTGTACAGAAAAAATGTAAGAGAAAATGACATTAGTTTGATACATTTGAATCAATTGTAATTGTATAGGAGCCACACAGCTATTTTTCTGCTATACTTTCTAGGCTAGTTCAAAACCTGTTGAAATATTGTTTTCTACTCCTTCTGTAAGAGTGCTCTTGAAGTGATCACAAAACGGGGTAGTGTCCAGTGCAGAGAAAAGGTAAGGCTCATGCTACTCATTCCGAAAAATTTTTGTGTGAAAAACATTTGCACACCTGCAAATGTTCCATCTTTATACACATGGTACAACTGGTTTTATTAGGGATGCTGAAACATACTTCCCAAAGAGAGCAACCATGAAGCCAGTTAAGATCCAGGAAAGGACTAATTGTGCTCCCACGCCAGCCCACGATAAGGTTTGCGCTCAGCTTCACAACAGCAGAATCCGTCCCAGAATAATTTGCAGTAAATGGAGCGATTGAAAATAGAGAGGTTAACAAGTTTATTTTAGAATTAACTTCTACCTCAGCAGAGATTAATTTGTCAAGCTGAACACTAAGTAGAAGTCAGTGCTAAAAGACCACCACACTAATCGCAGGAATGTGTTGGCGCAGACGTTGATGTGTTGCAGCAAATGTTCCTAGAGGAAGGCGGAGAGCAGTTTCTCCCCAGCTGTTGGCCCGAGCCCTGCAGCTGCACCACCGGCCCTTCTCCTCCCAGGCTTTCCCATCCCACCACCGCCTCCTCACAGGCTGCCTTCCTCCCCACAAAAGCACCCCGGGTTTCATCAGCGCCACAGTCCTGCCGCCATCCTCATGAGAGGGGAGGTTCCTGCTCTCCATTAAAAAAATGAGATGCAGCTTCCATGCGTCTTTAGGAAACAGAGGACAGTAGTGTCAAAAAAGGAGGAGACGGTGGCTTTTCTGGAGATCGAACCCTCAGCATTTTATTTAGGCAAGAAGAACCATAGAATTTTTCAGTCCTTGGCACAATCCTTTTCTAAGACTTTTAGTCTGAGTGGTTCCATTACTGAGTGCAGGACAGGGCCCAAATGGGCAACACCCTCAAAATGACAAAGAGGAGGAGGATTCCCTAACCCCGAAGACAGACAGCTCTGTTGCAAGGCAAAACACATCTACTTTTGCTTTAAAGAGACACTGCTGTGTCACAGCCCTTAAAGGGCACATTTGTAAGGGACACAGCGTACTTTTGTTATGGGAATCCTTAATTTTCAGTTACTTACTCAGGGCAGCGATCCTGAATTCTCCACAGCACACAGGCACATTGCTGCTTCCACAGGATTCAGCCAGCTGTAACACGCAGTCCACGCGCTGATCAGCAGTTCCCAGCTAAAGCTGTGTGTAAGGGGAAAAGCTTGGATGGGTGATTCTCCCGAGTCCAAAAAGTTTGGAAGGCACGGCATTATTCACGGCCAAATCAGACTCCTGAGCCTCAGATCTCTTCAGCTCAGAGGACAGAAATTTATTCTACAGTTTTCTAGAATGCTTTCCAAATTTGAGAATTCCTCATGTTTCACTGTATCTCCTGAACAACCCCTCACCCACATCCCTTTAGCACTTGAAATTTTCACACAGGGAGAAAGAAAGAGGTGAGGGGAGAAATATTTAAGTCAAGTGGAGCAATGAAACTTGAAATATATACAAACCTGCAAATTACCCACACAGAGGTGTGATATCAGAAATACCTAATGCTTCCCCTGACACTCACACTGCCTGCTCTAAGTTAGCTGTGTCGTTGTAAGGTATTTATCGCTGCAAAACCTTATAGAACATTTTCACCTTTGTAAATATACACACTTACTCTGATGTGCCTTAAAACCGCAAAAGGGAAAAAAGAGAAATGGTTTTACTATCACACCAGTTCATTTTCATCTTAAAAAATTAGCAAGATTGAAACTCATCCCTTTATCCTGGGATAACTTATTAGTGTTGTTTCCGTCTCTGGGGAACAAAGGACTCCTAGTCTGTATGCTGCAAAACAGAGGTGCGTGATGAGGATAAACACACTGTAGGGTAGTCACTGGAACTGAGAACAGCAGCATATTGATTTAAAGAAATCTCGTTCCTCCTGAATTTCCTAATATACAGAGCAGAATTTTGGAGGTTCTTTCATGGGACCCTACACAGTTTATACACCTCACTAAGGTTTGGGGATCCTCCAAAGCTGCAGGTTTCTTCTGACTGCTATAGACAGGTTTTAATGAAACCTGCTGAAAGATATGGAGGCTGACAACCACCAAGAGGCAAAAGGATAGAAAGCAGAACGTGCATCTGTAAACAAACAGTCACACCTCCAGAAACACAGGCACATAACACAAGAGCAGCTATATTGATTATCAGATAACATTTGACACCGTTAACAGATAAGCTCTTAGGCCAAAGTTGTTGGTTATCATGTATGTATCACTACACACTACTTCAGTTTTAATAGTCACTCTGACAGAGAGGGAGTGAGACAGACAGACAGATGATTTTTGAAGAGGGAGGGAAAGGTTCTAACCTCTAACACAATCAACAACTTTGTTTAAATCTTTCTTGACCAAAAAAACCCAACCCAACAACTATGACACCTAACAAGCCATCCTTCACAGAAAATTACTGAGTCCAAAACTAATATCTTTTTCAATGATCAGTGGAGGTTACCATAGCATATAGTAAGGGAAATAAGAAAGCAATTAAGATGTCTTTGTTAAGGAATTTTTAACCTGTCTGCAATTTATGCCTTTTGTTCTTCAATCTTTTAGGTTAATAAAATCGAGGCCAGTTCCCACAGAGGTGCTGAAGTTGTTAGATATCAGTAAAACTTAATATATCACGGGGACCATGTAAGAAAAAAACATATTTAATTGAGTGTTCAGAGCCAGAGCCACCCATTGTAAGTATATTCTGGCAATTGATATGTTATTATTACCAAGACTCTGCCATACGAAGATATAAATGCATCTTTTCTGAATGAGAGCTCTGAATACATGGGTGAAAAGATGGCTGCTTTCCTTGAAAAGGAGGTCTGGACCTCTTCTTTTGTGTTTTGTCATTGCCATCCATAAGAAGCTGTAGTGTCATTAATGGGATTACATTACTTATGAATTCATAAGCAAATCTAGTAAAAATTATTTTCCAAAATGAGAGATATTCAGTATTTCCTAGCCTGAATTTGCATTTCTAATAATGTCACTGTCTAAATGGTAACCTTATTATCAGTCTCTCAGTACTGTGTTCAGTCCTTGTGAAGAAAAAAAGACACTCCTTTCCTTCTTAGTTCATTTCTTCTCTCTGGATGAATGATGTATGAGCTTTTGCAAATGATTCCAGCATATAAGGGCTCTATTTAGCCACACACTGGAGGTGTTAGGAGTGAATGAAGACAAAGAAAACCAAACAGCAGCACCAACGGTAATTCAGACTCTGATTATTGATCCAAATTAGACTGGACAAACCAAGAATGGCAGGGTTTTGATATGGGTTCTTTCAAATAACAGTGAGCTATGACAAAATCCATATTTATCTGATGTATCCAGTGCTCTACAGTCAGATTCTCAAGTTTCAGTAGAGAGAACAAAACCTGATACAAAGCTAAGCTCCTCAGGTTTAGTTCCAGGTTATTGATCTTCACTCAAAAACTTCTAACACTAAGTAGGGGTACGTGAACTGGAGGAAACATTTCCCTCAGGGGACATTTGTCCAGGGCTGCGGTTCTCACACAGGGGTTTTTATCAAGCGTATACACCTATTCCTTTAGGGACTGAACATACAGTCTCAAATCTCTTCAGGCTGGAAGTCTTACCTTGCTAAAGCACAGGTTTTGGATAACTAGCATGGCCCTGGAAGCCTGCCCCCACAAGCTGAACATAGACAAGTGAATATTCCCCAGCTTCCCAATATATTTTTTCTTTAGGGGAAAAAAAAAAAAGCACTTTTTTAGAGCTTAAAGGTTTTTTCAAAGAAAAGAAAATGAAAGTTTTTTAGGCAGCAGATGTGAACAGGTTACTGTAATATTAGACATCTTCAAAGGCATGGAAATGGTGATCGAAAGTGAAACCATTAAAGAATTAAGGGATGGTAGCATAATCAAAGTCAACACAGCTTCATGGAAAACAGATCTTACCAAGGAAATCTGATTTTTTTAATATAATTTCCAGTGTGCTTCTTTTTTATAAGGAAAACTTACCTTTTACCCCCACACACTACCTTAGCATTGATCACGTCTCCATTAACACTACACACTCTGACAACTCCACAGGGTATTTCCATCCTTTCCAGTCATCCTATCCCTTGTAGTTGCATTTACATTTGTACAAAGTCTTTTCATCCAAAATCCTCGTCAGCTCTTCCCTGTACTACTCTTCTGGAAAGGTGGCTGTTCCAGCCTGAATACTTCATTATACCATCTTGCCTAACTAATAACTTCCTTACCGCTCCCTGGGGGTATACACTTACACACATACACACTATATAGCCCAACATGGTACATATGAGCATAAGCTTCAGGGGTTTTTGAGCTTCCCTCTGAACGTTGTAACTCTTTACGTAAAACTTTATACTAGGCCAGCTTCCAAACAGAAGAATGCCAGAAAGTAGTTTTGGATGTATGAAAGCTTGATTTTTTTCCTAATATCCTGTGGAAGTTTAGTCAAATCCCATACTTTCTGCATGCCTCAAGATGCACCTGTGAAGTGAGGAGGAGAATTGAAGATGCAGAAGGGCATCCAGTATTTTTTGAGCTACAGAAAAGCATACAATAGAAAATAAAGCCTATAAATAAAAGCTATGAGAAAAGGCATATTAGGCTTCAAAATAAGGTATGTTGGAAGGGGTAGGGGTCAGCATTGAAATAAATTTGGCTGTAGGCATTTCAATTTCAAGATAAGATATGTTGAGGTGGTTAAGGGAAACTGATTAGATTAGTCATTTATATTCATTGGTAGAGAATGTTAGCATGAAGAAGGGACATCTAGAAAAGGGGATGCAGTTAGCTCATGTGTAACTATTAATGAAAAAGATGTATCTACACTAGGAAGTCAAATTGGAGTCTGTATTAAGCTGCTTCTCTCTGCCCTACCCACTCTTTAATAAGAAATCCCACCTTTTGTATCCATCATCTCCCCAATCTGACTCCCACTAGCAACGCATCTTAATTCCCACAGGACAGAAAACATCTTCAGATTTTGGGGAGCTGTCTAAAGAATAGAGGGGGATAGAAAACAAACTTAATCTCTGGCCTGACAATATTTTGCTAATTGAGATTGGATGCATTCCAAAACAGAGTTGGACTCCTGTTTGTGTAAAGGTTTTCTTGATGGTCCCACAAAATGCCCACATGGCCTGAAAAACCCCTGTTTTGGGACTTAACCAGTTGCTTAACCTAGACACTCTATGCATTTTTGTTAGCTCCCGCAGAGAGAGAATCTGCCACTCAGGACATCACAAAACCCTGTCTCACTTCAGAGTGGAGCACAGTTGAGAGGCAACAGTGATTTTAAGTGTAGGAACATTACTGTCCTTGGGCTAGGTGGAAGTATCTGTGGTTTGTTGCAATGATAATCCAAAGTTTCTCCTTACATGCGCTCAGAGGCCAACAAGCAAGCTGCAGACTCTCATGCCTGCGCACAGGGCTTCCTCGGCAGCTGCGTGCCTGGCAGGCCCCAGAGGCTGAAATTAAAGACACTCTTTAAAGTTTCACTTTTTTTAAGTGCAGGACTTAAAGTCCTGCATTTTTGCAGAACATCTGCCATCTGGGCTGTGGCGCAGAGTGAGCTGAAGTCATGCATCCCTACGACTTGAGCCAGGCTTTTCAGATCAGAACAGACTCTGACGCCTATTTCTTCTTTGATTCAAGCATGGATAATGACACATGAAACAAAAGCATTCATAGACAGTAGCAAAACTGAGAAGTCATATCACAGCAGCGTGCTGCTGCCTGGTAAATTATGTACAGGGACTCACATTATTCACAGAAGGTCCAAAAGCAGAGTTTAGGGGAAGGAAGGAATGTCTATGGCTTTCCCCGCTTTCGCTAAATGCAAAGAACCCAGGTATTGTTTTTGCTTAATTAGCAAAATCTTACCAGGCCAGAAAATAAAGAGTTTTCCTGCCCCCATCTTTTAATAGCCAGCTACCCGGTTCTGTCATTAATGTGACATGGTGTGCTGAAACAGCTTTGCAATCAGAAAAGGAGTATGACAGAAGGATCCTTCTGTTTTCTAGCAAGTAATTACTGAAACATAAAGATCTGCATTATTAAATTTCCACAGAATGAGCCTGTGGGTAATACAAAACTAAAGGAAGCTTAATGGGATCCAGGGACAGCATCCAAAGTTCCCTCCTGTGAGGCAGGCATATTTCTCAATATTTTTTTTCCCCAACTTTCATCAAATGTACTTCTTGTTAAAAGCTATTACCTCTAGTCTAGGGGTTTTTCTAAGCCTAGGATCTAGCTACTTTCTCTGTTCTGCTGATGGTCACAGGTAGAATAGGTTGATGCCCTGATGCCATGTGAGACCATTAGAAAAAAAGGCAGAAAGTCCTCTGTATGCCTACCTGCATCTGAAGGGTTTGGTGTCTGTTTGTTTTATAACAAAGAGGAATAGCTGGTCATAGGTATGCAGCTTGCCTGAGGAGTCCCTTCATCAAGTCGTGTGTCAAGCCTTTTTAGACCTGGAAATACAGTTCTGTTTTTTTGGAGGAACACATGCTTTTGCAGAATAATATTTGCCTGCTGTTGTATTGCAGCAATCTTGAAGAAAAAAAATGCGTATAGAATTTCTGAGACAACAATGCTTTTGTAGGTCCTTATTGTATGGAGAGAGAATAAATATTTAAGTGAGTCAGACCTACCAGTTATTAATGAGAAATCCAGCAAGCATTCATTTGGCTGGCCACCTTGACAAGGGTTAAATCACACGTTTCCATAACCTGCTTACATAGCTCTTCCCTATGTACCATGGATGGCTCTGGAAGGTCAGGCTTACAGAATCCTGTATGATCAGACTCTAAAGCCCTGCAAAACACACATGACTCACATCTAATTGTTAGCATTTATCATTTTTATATTCTGAGTATACCCAATAAAATGGGATTTACTCTGCTGATGCGACAGTTGAAATATTTTTTGCTTAGATGTAAGCAAGAGGTTATGATCACTCAGTTTTCTGATTGGTACAGGCACATTACAGCACTGTGTTTCAAGTATAGAGGTGTTACAAGGGAATAGATGATAGAAATCTTTTGAACAATAACTTTGTATGCATCATATACACAGTACTGTATACACACAAGTGCCCCCTTGAATTACGATATGAAAATGCAGTCGCATTCTACACAAACTTGCTCTAAAAATGAGATGGAAACACTCTTGTCTAATCATGGCTGTGTGAGAGAGTCACAGGTTAAATTTTCTCACCAGTTTAGCAAGAAGAGACAGAGAATGAGAGTGCAAATGAAAGAGAGTTCCCTGAGCTAATTTTCTAACAATCAATCAGCTGATTATTTCTACTAAAAGAGAAGGAAAGCAAAAGAGATAGAGAATTATTATAATAAATATAAACTACCTTCAGCCAGGAGAAACTATATTAAAATGACTGGGGAAGTAAGAGAAAAAGGATACTATCTGTTGCATTAATTGCACTATAATTAGTTATGTACATCCTGCATTCACTTCTCATAAAAGTATTCCAATTTTTGTATGAAAAATGCTCAGGATTAAATGCAGGAGCTATTGTGCAAACCCATACCCATTATATTCTGAGATATGTTTCCCATACATTGTTGGTATCCATTAGCTTTTAAAAAATAATTAGCACAAATTCTAGATTAGTGTGGGCTGGACTAGTTCTTTTCACATTTGTTAAAAGACAGAAAGGGAACAGATGTGTGTGTGTTTGTGTATGTCTTTACCCTGTCTTCTGTGGGTTGTTTACACAGAGACTCACTGAATAAGTTTACATTCATTCGAAAGCTGTATGTCTGCACTCTCAGAGCTCAACGCCTTGAACTTGTTGCATCCACACTGCCTTTTGGCCAGAGCTCAAATCTCAGTCATTCCCACTAGGTATATGCAGTTTTTAACTCACAACAGTTGGATCCACTCCAAACAGCACAAGATCTAATGTGCAGAGACTACAGCCTATCTAGTGTTTACAGTCAGGATCCAAGCTAGCAGGACAGTACAGGCATACACACTATGAATACAATCTTTCGTTATATGCATATATGTATTAACTAAGCAAACAAACTTATTTACAGAAGTTTCATTTGAGTGAAGCAAGGAATATTCCTCACCTCAGATTTGTCCTTCACAGCTGGCTCCTGCAGTACAGTATATACAGACAAAGACTTTGCCATGACATCTGCCTGATCCCTGAATAAACACGGCTGTGAACACATGTGCTATTTCTGCTTCTGTATTTGTATTAGGGCAATGAATTCAACTATGAAAGTCGTGTGACCATTAAAATACAGCCTGCTTTAAGATGTCCCTTTCTGTTTAAGGAAGAAATGTAGTAGGAGGAAGAAAAAGAATAATGTATTTATTGTACATTCAGAATACAGAAACAATGAGTAGTGTTTTCCCAAGAAAAGAAAAGAAAATGCTACAAAGTATAAAACCCCTGGATCTACAGAGAGCAGTGTGGATGTGGCAGTAAAAATGGTGTATTCTTTTAGCTATTTCTAACAAAGGCCCCGTTTCTATGAAGAAAACTGTAAAGACAGATACTTGCACTCATGTGCAGCTCCTACTGAAATAAACACGAAGAAGACGACTCCTTTTATCCTACAGACTAAGCACTCCCTCCATTTGGAAACAGCACAGCCATAATTCTGATATCTCCTCTTATGTTGCCCGTACCATACCAACAGAGAAAAATTTCTGTCGGAGCAGATACCCTCCCTTACATGTAGTTTTATGACAACACATCCCAATTCACACTGGACATATTAGACTATGTGCTATGCCAAAGCAAGCACTTTTTTTCCAGGGGAAACATGCAAGTTCCAGGGCTGAGCACAAATCACTTCCTACAAGTACCCACCACTCTGTCCCCAGTGCTCACTTACATTTGGTCAGAGAGATTATAGGAGTCTTTTGGTTCCCTGGTTGGATGAGCAGACAGTTTAAAGATAAACACTTGCACATTTGAATTTTCATGTGAGAATACTTGCCAATATAACTGCAGATTCACTCTCCTCAAATATGCAGGCAAACCAGCTTGACTGTAAAATACTCATGAATTTGTACGTGTGTATCTGAAAACAAGTGCAATTAAATATGAAGGGAAACCAGATGCAGAATATTCTCAATGTCTGTTCACCTCTATTATTTTCTGCAGTAAAGGTCTGTGTGTGCCCGTGACCCTGTGAAAAAATATTAATTCCATATTAATTTTAGGTGAAATGAAGTAGAATCATCAGCTTCATTTGAGCAGAAGTGGAAGAGGCAACTGTATCTGATCAATGGCAAAAAGGCTCTCAGCCCCAAATTAAAAAGACCAGTAGATACAATTCTCTGTCAGTCTGTGAGGTATATCTCCTTTTTGTCCTTTTTCCCTCAGATCAGCTTTCTCCTTTCCAGGGCCCAGTAATGGGTTAATTGCATGCAACACATGGTCTTGTAATCAGTGAAGTTTGTTTTCATCTAGGTGCCCTTGTTGGAGCAGTAAGAAATTTAATTAGCAGCCAGAAACCTTGTTACTGAAAGAGTCAAAACCTGGAGCAGATAGTTCCCAAATGTAAGACTTGTAGCAGGCCAACTAAACTAACCCAACACAGACTCAGGTCCTTTGGGATGACCTATTCCCTCCCAGAGCTTCAAGATGGAGTCACCAGCTCTGCTCCTCATTATTACTGTCTCAGCGTACTGCCCTAAAGAGAGGGTAGTGAGAGGATGAGAGAGGTGTTAATCCACAGAGCAAAATACAAAAAGATTTACACCAGAGCTGAATAAATATGGGTAAAGGAATGGACCCAACGTCTTTTTGAACAAAATCCTCTGTAAGTAATTTACTTGATAAAACACAGCTCACATTTGGGCGGGGAGCTATGTTAGCAGACAGAGTGGAAATAGCATGAAACCTCCTTTAAGATGGTTTGCATAATGTCAAATAGGTTAAAGAAACCCTGCTTCCTAAATTAAAACCATATTATACTTAGAGAAAAAATTTACTTTGGACAATGGTAGTGGAAAGAATGACTAAATAATATAACTGTAATTAATTGTTCACACGTGAACAGTATATAATGTTCGTGATTGCCCAGAGTGTGTAATGTACATAGGGAAGTAATTGATGTGTGCTTTTGTGTTGTCTGGGCCATCAAACAGTGCCAAATCGGGGAGGAAAGGGGAAGCACGTGTTCAGAGTTTATGTATATAGGAGGGCCCATGGCAGCTTTAGATGGGTCTCCAGGAATATGTGTGTCAAGTCAAGAATTCTTCAAGAATAACAACTTGGTTCCCCCTTCCAAACCTGTCCCCCAGAAGCTTCTCCTCCCCACAGCACACACACACACCCCCACACCCCCACACACACACACACCCACCCCCCCAAAAAAAAAAAAGGAATCAAATTCCAAAATACAGTTATCTTCAGGGCACCTTACACAGAACAAAAACACCTAACTGAAACCAGGACCTGGTTTTGAGAAGAAAGCAAAGATTTCTAAATGCCAGTCTTTCTCTCTTGATCTCATATGCTCCTGTTGTTAGTGAAAACTGTAAAACAGTATTTACAAGGTTCTGCACAGCATGAAGGCTGTTTGTATGCAGCACGGCAAAGGCGCGTTTGTTCTCTATACAACAGTGCAACCTAGTGACTCGAAATAAAAGCGCTACCATTCACCGGCAAAGCTGTTTGACATCTTTTGCAGGTATTTTAGTATTTGAAAAACAGTACTTACATCAAACCCTCTTGCTTTACCAGTCATTCAGTTACCTCGTTAGGATGGGCACAGGAGACAGGTCTCTTCGTTAGCATCGCAGTATTTTTAAAAAGTTGGCATAACACAAGCAATGAACTTCAGGAGGATAAATGATAGGCTGGCATTGGGTTGCGCCTTGCAGGCTGTATTACTCAGGTTGTGTAATTTATGCAACTGGTTTTGATGAAACTAATGTGATTATTCATGCGTGTAAGGATTTCTCGCTTGCTAAAGTGTTACTGGACCAGTCCCCAAGTCAGAAATTCTTCCGCAAGCTATCAGTACCAAAGCAAGGCCACTGGCAGCCTTGAAGTCATCTGCTCGAAGACAGCTGGGCAGTTATTGCTCACCGGCGCTACGTTTGCCCGCATTATTTGGAGGATTTCAGATTCAAAGGGTAGGGAATACTGCAAGGAGTGCAGTAATGGCAAATATGGCAGTGTGGTAAACTCCATTAAAAAGAAAACGTTGTCTAAATAAAGGCTTGATCCAAAGCCTATTTAAAAGTCATTGCAGGGAGGGTGCTTTACACGTTCTGATCTGCCCATTAGAGAAAAGCAGGGGGGAAAAAAAGCCTCATTTAGTGCTGACACAATGTTTTCAACTCAGCCCATTTGTAATAAGATGCTCTTTAGCCAAATCATTTAAGTCATTTGGAAATCATTTAGAATTCTCTTTCAGAGCAATTAGTAAAAAGCTAAAAGCCTCAAATGGTTCTTTGTGGTGGTTTCATAATTATTATTTTAAACCAGAAAATATCACCTTAAAGCAGAAAAAGAAAACCATCTGTTGCAATTGACAGTATCTGCGTGCATTCTGGAGATCTGAGGGACAGAGAAAAGGTGACCTTTTCCAGATCTATGCATTCCATATAACAATCTTTTCTTGCCTCCCAAAGAACACACTGGGGAGGAAATCATTCACTATTCTTGTTTATATGAGATGTTATAGCAAGAATTAAATGTAATTTAGTGGGACGATAAAATCTTCTCAAATACTGATATTCGACACAGTATTGTGTTTGGGGTGGATTTGGGGATGATTAAATGAGTAAATCACACAGATCTGAAACCTTTTTTTCACCTCCTCGGATGGCATCTTGATCGTGCATGCACTGTGAACACCAAAAGCCTATAGGTCAGACCTGAAATTATAGCTAAAACTCAGCTCCTGAGGTACATGGACTGTTTATATCGATGAAAATTTATGATCTCTATACCCTAAATCCCTGGCCTCTCTTTTACATTGACTTCTTTACTATTTGCTGCTTTATTTTATGGTGATCCCTTGCCCTCTATAAATATATCACGGTTATTTAACCCTAGATCCCAACCATAGTTTTCAGTATTTCAGGAGGGATCTATTTGTTACATAGTCTGCTACTGGGGGTTTTATAATCCTATACATTAGCAGCTATTATTTCACTGAAGTTAAAAATTTTCAACTATTTTCATCTTGTCATTTAACTTGATGCTTTTTGGTATTACAGCCAAGAACAGAAAACTGTCTGCTGTTTTTCTAAGATTATATTGAGGTAAAAATCTTCTTTAATCTCCTGCAGTGATTGAGTTATTTTCTATTAAATATTTATCTGTGGAAAAATGAATAAATTTAACTGTAATAAATTATAGTTTGGCAGACTTAATTGCCTATTGTTATTTAAAAAAAAATCAGCCTTATAAAAATCTGACCTAATCCTAGAAACATGCCATGGAGTAATTAAAGTTTTCTGTGGGGATAGACTGGAATAATTATCTTGTTTTGACTGAGCTTCTTATTATTTTAGCCTGAAAAATAAAACTGAAAAACAGGAAAGGAATATAGATTTGCAAAACCTATTGTCTGATGTTAAAATTGTTAAGAAAATATGAGTCAGTATTATGCAAATTCTGACCTAATCCCAGCAACATATTGGTAGGTAATTGTATTTTTCTTTAAAAAGGGACAGACCCTACAATAATTATGCCTTGTTAGTGTCCACATTGCTATATTTTTGATTTATGTATTTTTGTGGGAGCTGACAGATAAGCAAGAAAAATTGACATATTATAAACTAATAAAAATAAATAATATCTGAATCTGCCTAGCAGCAGTGCACATTGGGAAGCTAAATCAATGCATTAATCACACAAATTTTGAGTAAAGTATAGTTTGTGCTAAATGAAAAAAGTGACCTATACTAAACAGAGCTAAATATTAAAATCTTAGCACTGCTTCTATTTGGACCTGCTTTAATTCCTGAGGTCAAACAATGTAAGAATTTGACCTATACTATTTTTCTTATTTTCTTGCCCAATATTCCAGGACAAATTTGTGCCTTGCTCATCTTTGCTATGATTTTAATAACCTTCCACCTGTTAGAGCTGCCTTGTTCCCCAAGGAAAGAAAGAATCAGCTCTGAAAGAAAAATCTGGTTAGCATCACGTTCTCACTCTCTCTCTGTTTTAGCACAGGATTTATTTTGGGGCATTTGTTTACTAAAGTGTTCTTGCTTTTCTGTGTAAAAGCATTGCCTGCTAAGTGCCAGAATAAAAAAAAATAAAATGCAATTTTGATATCCAGGAACCGCTAGTTCTGGGAGTTCTGCTCTAGTGCACCAGTGTTGTGGACAAATTGAGAATAAAAATATTACAGAAATGAGCTCAGGGTTGGGCCAAATCTAACAATTGGTATCGTTTAAGGCAACTAGCAAAAAACTGGTGAACTGTGAATGCCACAGCTTGCTTCACGTTTCGGCCCACGTAGTATCATCCACCGACATGTGTGTGGACTGCCCGGGCCAGATCCAGATGTGATGTAATTAGCACTGAAGTTATCAGTGCGGGTCTGAATTTTTCTCAGTGACTGTAATTTGAATATAAAGAAAATATCAAACTATCATGAAGAAAGGATATACAGGTTTTATTGTCTTCTCTCACGCTATCTGCAAATGCCACTATATGTCACCCTGTTCTGGCATTTCCAGAGTGGTCCCTTGCTTTAAGGGCTTTAAAGCAAGGATTGCACAGGCGTGTTGGAGAAAAAGGAAGCCAGGTCTGAAAAACAGCTCAGCTGTGAGACAACCCCTTCTGCAGCTCCCAGCCCGGGGTAAAGCCCCGCTCCTCCCGCGCTCACAGGCTGCATCTCCGCTCCCTGCCTAGGACCAGCAGGGCTCTGCGGCCCGGGGTGCCCAGCGGTGTCGTTCCGGGACCGCCCTGCGTAGCCAGGCGAGCTGAGCGTGGGCCGAGGCTGCCCACAATCTCTCAGTAGGTGACACCCTCCAAGAACACCAACCGTCGCTTCAGCCGTGTATCGGTTTTGCGTGGCAGGTTTTGGTAGCAGGGGGGCTGCAGGGGTGGCTTCTGTGAGAAGCTGAGGCTTCCCCTGTGTCCGACAGAGCCAGTGCCAGCCAGCTCCAAGATGGACCCACTGCTGGCCAAGGCCGAGCCCATTAGCAACGATGGGATAACATATTTAACAAGGGGGGGGAAATGGCAGGCAGCAACTGCAGTGGGAGAGAGGAGTGAGAATATGTGAGAGGAACAGCCCTGCAGACCCCCAGGTCAGAGCAGCAGGAGGGGCAGGAGGGCTCCCCGGCAGCCTCTGGGGAAGCCCATGGTGAGGCCAGCTGTGCCCGTGCAGCCATGGAGCTCCATGCTGGAGCAGATCTCCACCTGCACCCGGGGAGGACCCTACAAGCCTTTTGTCATTTTTTTCCTCCCTCTGTTCAGCCAAGGAGTTGGGAGTGATAGAGCAGCTTGGTGGGCACCTGGTGTCCAGCCAGGGTCAACCCACCGCAAGCCAGCATGTAATACACATGGTCTTGGTATATACTTGTCTTAACAGCCTCTTGAAGGCCGCTCTGTGCTTGGTGTTGCCATGCAAACACATTTTATTTATTGTGTCATTTCAATGAAGGAACTAAGGGAGATCAAATGACAGTGCCAAGTGATGGGTTCAAAATAAAATATAAAAAAGAAATACAAAATATAAAAATATAAAAATAAATATATAGAAAGTAGCTTTTCACACAAAAATTTGACACCATCCATGAGCCAGTTTACAGACGTGAAAGTCATCCAGCTGTCCCTAGATATCAGTGGCAAGAAAAGAGGACTAAAACTTTACATTAATTCAAAAGGTGACTGGACAAATTCTTTCAGAAAAAGCTATCAAATGCTGTTAAAAAAACCCATAAATGCAAATTTCAGTTATATAAACATACAATCATCTATACTTGGATATATTATGTGTACCTGAATGAGCACTTGGCAAAAGCAGGTAACATCCATCAGGCATGGAACTGGAGGCACAAGGGGTTTCAAATCCATCCTCGTCTTTAGTATTTTGACCGTGCTGATTTAGCTGTCTTGCTTCATCAACATAGTTGGTATGTGAATCCCAGACCTAAGTATTTAGCTCTCACAGCAACAATGCAGGCATGGACCTCAGCATTAAGGACTACATGTCTCTTCTGGGGCTGTCCCTGAGATCGGGACAATGATAGTTTCCACAGTGTTACTAAATGGACAGCCTGCTTCATGGTCTTTCACCACTCACACTGCAATTGTAAACAAGAAAGTAATAGGTCATGTAAGACAAGAACTGTTCCTAACATGTCCAGAAAATGTTTTTCATCTGGATTTCTACAAAGAACAGCTAAAATAATATAATCTATCCTATTAACTGGATTTAGTTAGCAATCTTCTATAAATATACTAACAAAAGTCACCTAGTACCTCCATCCAAATCGTACAACCTGTACCTACAGAATCACAATTATGTGGCATTTTTCTGGCATTTCAATACATGACACTACCAGTGCCAAGGCCAATATCTTCCAAGACAAGGGAGAAAATGGGGTCCACATCAGTGACTTGTGAGTCTGTGTGGAAGCATATAAAAGGCAACTACAAGGAAGTGCAATTTGGGACCCAGTTGGCTTCCCTGCTGTTGAACTGGGAACTTGCAGGTCTGGTGGAAAGGATGTGGGGAGGCAGAGCATCCTCTTCATCTATTTTGGTACCATGAACAAGGGAGCAAAAGGAGCTGTGCTCTCCCAAATGGACATGGGACTCAGAATCTGAGACCAGTGGGAGAGGGGAGGAAGAACAGGAACTGCTGATGGAAGCAGAAGGGAGTCCTGCCAGAGGACCCTAGTACCTGTGAGAAAAGGTGCTGGAGAAATAAATATCAACCAACTGTAGCAGTTTTAACAGCTGGTTTCACCAAGTGGAGTGAAGCACCTCCCTCACAGTCAAGAGTAAAAATTAATACAAATTTGTACAATAAATTCTAATACAAATCTTATATAATTTTAAGATTAGTAAACCTACGCCAAATACATTATGCAATTAACTGCTAACTTCTTAACTCTGGCACATCTCAGATAGCTCTGTCCCAAATACATGCAAGGTAGCAGCCATTCTGCCTGGGCAATGGGACTGTCGTGTATAGGAGCATCTGGTAAGGAAAAATGTGTACAGTGTGGCAGGCCATGAAAAGGATCCAGAACAATCAGACCCACATTTCTGACTCAAGATATCTGCAAACTCCATGCTACTTATCTAAATGCATAAACATGTCTCTGCCAAGCCGTGTACCATTATAACCCAGTTCTTCTGGAAAGCAAAGGCATTGCAAGATGGTTATAATAAATATCTGCATTAACAAATAAAAGAGCAGCATTTTGACACAAGAATATCCTACATAAACTGAGAGTTTTGGCATGGAGCTGTTTATAGCAAAGCACTGAGTTTAGCTATAACAACAGCTGACTTGTGCTCTGGAAACTCTATTCCCTGAAAGGCAGCATTACAGTTAAAGAGTGAAGAATATTTCAGCTGACATAGCATTCCTGCTTTAGGCACAGTCAATCAAGGGAAAGACCAAAGCAACAGTCAGATAAAAGACTAATAAAGCTATGAATGACAATAAAAGTCCACTGAAAGCTTTATTAGACTGGTGAAAACCTAGCTCAGAACATAAAACAGCCCTTAGGCAGAGTAGCCCCCAAACATCTTGCCACTGCTTGCCATAGATGTCACACTCTGTTGGTGAGGGCCCTGAAAAGCATAGCAGATACCAAAAAATCAAGGACCAATCATAACTGCAAATAGACTGGTAGTCTGAGTAAGTTGCTTTATTGTAATATTCTGTGATAGGGGTTGGACCCCCCTGAACTCCCCAGGAACAGCAATTCCTTAGCTATCATTTCTAATCTGTAGATCTCAAATTACTTTAAAAGAAATGAAATGTCACATTTTTCATTTTCCAGGAAGGGAAGCTGAGGCATAGAGGGATGTCATAACATTTCTTCATAAGTTTCTCTTAAGTTAACCCTCAGATCATGGGAAGATATTATGTGGCCTAAGCAAAATCATGCACATATACCTTTGTAAAGTATTTCTTGATATCCCACAAGTCTAAGCTTCAAATTCATATGGTCAGGATATTCACATATTGGTAGCTTTGTGTCAGCAAAAGAGGTACCATGCTTTCTTGTTAATAATAGGTATACTTTTTTAAAGAAAAACATGATATGACATCCTATATTTCATATATTTGCTTATAGCAATAATGTGCCCACATCTCAAAAACATCTTTTGAGCAACTGGCACACAGTACTGTGTTGTTCTATCACTTAGGTATTCAGTTTTAGTAATAAATAAACTAAAAGTTTGTGCAAGATTAGTACTGTACCAAGTTGAATTTATTTTGTGTTATGAAAAGCAATCCCGGTGGAATGAACATTGCCATGATGAACAATATTTGGACGCAAGAGAACAAGTAAATGTGAAGAGCTGAATGAATGCTGACAATATCAGAGCTGGATTTTTGCTCAGAGTAAACATTACATTTCTTCGGTGTTTCACAGCAAAATCATGTATTAAAGAAAAAATGTTCCACAATGAAAAATATACAGAGAAATGCAGAGAAAGTAATTAACAGTAAGAAAAATAACTGAACATTTCTATTAAAGCATAAAGTTCTCTTTCAAATAACTATTTTGTGACCTTAAAAATAATTATCACAAAATAACCCTTATTTCTGATGTCTAGATGTCCTTTCATTTATAACAGAATCTTCTCTTGCCATATGGTTATATAAGGGTTTCCTCCAAGTCACTGAACTATATATAACCAACTAAGATACTTATCCTTCATCTTCAAAAACCGTGCTCACTATAAGTGTGCTAGGTTTCAGACATTAACGCATTGCCTTCAAAACATAAGTATTTCTAGGACAGACCCTTGTCTCTGGAGTATCTTGACAACCTGGGATGAAGTCCCAAGAATAAAAATGAATGCTGTGTTTAAGGCTTGGTCCCTATTTTCACATCTATTCTTTTTGGGTATGAGGAGAATGAGATTTCAGTCTTTTGCTTAAAATAAAACTTTAAATTATTAAATGCATATATCACTGCATATCACATTAAAGTTTTTGCACAATCATCAAAACAGAAACAAAAAAATTAAAATAAGCAATGTACTGAAAATATGTCAGTAGACATAAGAAAATACCTGTATGTCTAGTTTGAAAGACATAGAATTCTATTAGTTTGGTTCTTAGAACACAGAGACCATCTAATAAAGTGTATAAGACCAGGGCTGCATGGTCACATCACCCAGAGGAGAACAATCCTTGCCTTCCTGCTTCCCAAGATACTGTCCCAGCTCACAGGATCTTGGACAGTCTTGGAAGAAAGGTGATAGAAGGAACAGAGTGCCCTTCCAGCTTGCACACATGGACATGCACACATGCACTACCTAAAGCTGGTCCATCATGCAGCAAAGAGTACCACCTTCCTGTACCAAAGGACTGAATGGTGAGATGGTGGTGAGATGGTGGCTGGTGTGTAACCAAACAGTTTGGGAACTCTAGTAAAGGGATAAAGGACTGGGAGACTGGCACCCATGCTAATAGATCAAAGTAACTGGGGCTACTGTGCTTTGTACTGTACAAATCCTTAATGCACCTGTACGTGGTGCAATGAATCATTTAAGCATTCTTTGAGTATATCTACCAGATCAGAACTGATGAAAGCTTGCCTTCTTTGCAATGATAATTCACACCAAGAACTGTTGTTAAAAGTCATCATCTGTGAGACTGCATCAGATTTCTTTTCCACCACACATTACATCCTCCAGGATTTGTATCCTGACACAGCCCCACTTTCCATGTTGCACAGCATGTACCCTTAGTTTCAAATGACCCTGATCTTGGCTGCCTATACCACCTCACATTATTTCAGATACTCTGAACTAAAATAACCACCCCACATGAAATCATAATTATTTCTCTGGGTGAGAGAAATATCACAATGGACCCAGGCAAAACAAAAGCCTGAGTAAGTGTTTTGTATTACAAATGCAGTCAATTTACTCTAGTGACTCTAGTGGGAGTTAATTCTGAGAAGTAAAGCCATAGTCCAGCCTACACCACTTGATTTTGGGGACCAGAATTGCTCCTCAGCTTTCTTCACTTAGCGGTATGTAAGCACCCAGGGAACACACAATGAAAGAGAGGGTGTGTATCAGGCAGTCTTCGGATCCATGCTCCACAAGGCAAATTTGCAATACGCATTGATCCTTGGACCACTTTGGGTTTTTTTTAGTCCTGTTATACTTGTACAACAGATTCAGTGGCTACAGCCTCAGAAGAGCTGGAGCAACAAGAAGGAGCTTACCCACTCTCAGACAAATTCTACATCTTGGGTCTTGTCCCTTCAGCTTAATACTCCCATTAAGGTGTTGCTTGCAGGGGTGGATCTGGCCATTAGTATTGCACTATTATGTTACAGAACTGAGATCATATGGCACACTGTGCTGAGCACTATGCAAATACATGGAAGAGAGCCCTTTCCCAAAGAGTTTGCAATCTAATTAAACACAATCCTCAAGCAGTAGGAGAAGGAGCACAGAAGAGGTTGAGCTCAGGTTAACACCCAAGGCTCTTGGCTCTCAGTTTTTCTACATTTCAGTTAATTATATTTTACTAATTCTGCATCTGTGTGAGAAAAAAATAATATGGCTAGTATTATTTGAAGTCGTAGAGTTACCATCCTTGGAGTTATTCAAAAGCCATCTGGACATCTCCTAGGCAACAAGCTATAGGTGGCACTGCTTGAGCAAGGGTGTTGGACCAAACAACGTCCAGAGGTCCCTTCCTACTTCAACCATTCTGTGTTTCTGTGAACATTAATAATTCATTTTATTTTTCAAAATTAGTGCTTTTGTCCAGATTCAAGCTGGTAAACTTAGGTACAAATCTCCGTGTTTCTACTAAGTTACATATGTATACATGCATACATATATATTGTATTTTTTAAATATTTAGTAATTGCAATAAAATAATTTCTAGCAATTCTATTAGCATGCTCTCCCTTTTTAGATTTAGTAACAACTGCAAGCAAGGAAAACATCTGACTTTGGAATTATATCAACACAAAGCAGTTACTTTTGGCTTCCAAATATGATAGGATCATATAAAACATCTGCAAGTCATTGGTTGGAGCACAAATTAGAAGGGAAAATGTTCTAGGATATTATGCATATGTACAATTCATTAGGCCTTAAATCCAATTTAAGCAGCACACAATCAACATACCTTGGCTTATAACGAGTTACTTTAATGAACAAACAAGGTGAACACTGTTCAGGCTAATACCTGTAGAACTTGACTCAGCAGGCACCTGCTAAGCACTACACATTCTGAAAACATTATTCCAAATGCTTTCAAGAACTTCTGAACACCTTTTTAAGATGCAGGTGTTTTCAAATTATGTATAAATACTTCAAAAGATCAATTAAATTCCTCGGAGACCTTATGCAGCTTGTTAGATTTAGAGGGAGGGGGGCTGAAGGAGTGTTTAATAGCAAGAATCTGGAGATAATCTGTTAATTCATGACACAATCAATTAGTGTTTGTTCTCTTTGTACAAGGAAACATTGTTTCTAGTTTTTAAAAAACTCATAAGAATAGCTTTAAATATTTCTTAACACACTAAAATATGAAACAAGGGCAGCTAATGATCACCATTACTACCTTCTTTGTTTCTGTTGATTGTTACTGCTAAAGAAAACCTGAGTTATGAAATAAACCAAAAGAAATCTTTCCATAGGGAAGAGCAGGCATTAAGTCTTAAAAAAACACACTACTTAAAAAAAAAAAAGGAGAGAGAAAAAGAGACAGATATCAAACTCCTTTACAAAACCAAACTGTGTTTACAGTCAGACTTCACAAGCTCAGCACAGTTATGAATAACCCCTACCCAATATGAGATGCACTGTGTATCATGTTGGAGCATTCTCTATCCTGTGCAGTCACCACACACCGTGGAAGGACATAGCTAGGGCATGACTCATTGTACCACTGGCCTACAGAAAAAGGAGTTTTAAAATAGCCAACCAGAGAAGTTATTTTCTTTCTTTTGCAAGTTTTATCCCAAATATTGGAAACAAGCATTGTTCTTCATACAACACTGACAGTTGCTTTTCTATTATAACTTAGAAAGTTAAATTTATCAAAGCAAAAGATGGGATTTATTTATGCATATCTATCTTTAAGCAATCAGTTTGCCCAAATAATAGTAAAGAAATAAATTTTAAGCTAGTGTGTATTTTCTCAAATATATGATGATATATAAGGATCCAATAAGAAGTTACAGCAATTCAAGGACCACTCAGAAGCTTTTATCACCCAAAGTCTGCTACACGTAAAACACGGAAACATTTCTGGTGTAAGGCATAAAATTCAGGGTTCCCTTCATCCAGATAAGTCTCTTAACCAGAACTCCTTCTTTCTTTCTCCTTCTCCCCCTCCACCACACCCACTCTGCATTTCTCCCTAAATTTCACTTTCTCTTCTGCCAGTCAAGCACATGTTGAAACAAGTGGGGAGCTGGTGTTCCTCCTGGCTAGAAGCTTCAGTTTTCTTTCTGTTGACTGCAAAAGTGATGTGTTTCTTCAGAAAAGACTAGGATTTTTTTTTGGCCCCTCGTAAGAAGAGAAGTCTCATCCTTTTAAAGACTGGATATCAATTCCTACTCATGGGATCCATGTGTGTATATGTATATATGTGTATATATGTATATATGTGTATATGTATGTGTGTGTATATAGAATAGAATAGAATAGAATAGAATAGAATAGAATAGAATAGAATAGAATAGAATAGAATAGAATAGAAAAGAATAGAAAATATTCTATTCAGAAAATACCATATTTCATAGAATAGAATGTATTTGTGTGTGTGTGTGTATGTATATATCTCCTGATGCATGGTGACATCTGACTCTTTTGTGGGAACTCCAGAAAGGTCTGGGAGGGGAGGTACCACCTTTGCAACAGCAAGGAAAGCTCTTGGTAGGTCTCTGCTTAGCATCCAGGCATCTTCCACCCTGACTTTCAGAAGCACACCAAGGTGTGATTTAATGTATAAGGCCATGAAGTTGGCAGAGCACAGGTGTACTACTCCATTTTCCTTTTTTTTTCTTTAGTACTGAAGATTACATTCCAGATGGATCAGTTCTTTTCTGCCACCCAGCCATAGCAAGAACAAATGGTTCTTTGTTAGCAATGGGATTACCCTGTTAGTTGTCATCTTGGTTTAAACTGGTGTAGAACCACACCCTGCATCCCCCATCTCAAACACAGAGTGAAGCAGTGCTCAAAGGTGGGTAAGGAGAATCCCGTTACATTCCCAGGACTCTGGTCATTCAGCTGTATGCCTGTCTGTCAGTTCCCCCACTATATTTTTGAAATCACTAGCTGATTTCATTTGGCTAGACTTAACTTAATTTCTAGGTTGGAAATTTCCAAGTTGTGAATCTTATACAAGATTTGTGAAAAACAGTATTTGTGTTGGGACTCAGCATGAGAAAATAATTTTTAAAAAGCAGTACAAATGTAAAGGTTATATATTGTCTTTGACCAGTCAGCACAACTGGGCAATCAACACAATAATATTCAAAATTGGATTGGCATTGCTCTCCCTCTTGTATAGGCAGCAACATGCCAGGGAGATGAGGATACTGTGATGGACTATTGGGGACATGGAGAAAAACTGTAGGTTCTCGTCAGGAAAGAGAACTGAGGTCATACAGGGCATGAAGAGAAACTGAGACAAATATGATCAAAGTATATGTACATAGAACGCAAATAATCCACTTAATTACATCTATTATTCATGGAAAAATTTGTTAAATTATACTCATTAATTCTAGATGCTGGAAATAAATATATTCAGTCTTTTACTTTTGTTTAAGAAAGTGAACTTTAAAACAGTTGAAAGAATTTTTATAGCTAGTTTTATTATGACTTACCTACTTACATCATTACACGAACAGCCAAATTAAAGTCTATAGGACAAATAGTGGAATTACAGGTTTCTTGGTATAGCTACTGGTGTCAAAACCTGATCCATACCATAAAAAGGACAGTAATTAGGAAACCTCAAACAACTGGAAAGCTTGCATAAGCACAGGGAATATCAGAATGAAAACTTTCCCGTGAGTCCTTCCAGTTCTGGCATTCATCTAATAGCTATGAAATACGTCTTCACGTGCCACACCAACCCAGGAAGCAAATATACACAAGTGCAAGTACAGAAAAGAAAAATACACAATTGCATTTTTAATTACATGCTAAAAAAGTCAACAAATTCTCAGGTCATCTGCTTTCCTTTATTTACAGAATCATTCATAGCTCATTTTGGAAAGGCTGACATATGGATGGCTACCTAAAAGTATGCTGTCCTTTCATATCATCTGGTTTGGGGCAGAGCAAAGGGTGAGTAGCAAGTACAGGTTGGGGTTTTATGCAGAGGGGGAGGAACTTCTGGTGAGAACTTGAGTGGATGGAGGAATTAAGAAGAACAAGGTGTAAGGAGTCCATTGCCAAACCAAGCTGAGGAGGCTCCACTCCTGGGTGATGAGCTGAGGGTAGCAGTTTGGGTAAGAAACAGCTTGTAGTAGGAACTTCAGTTTATCCAAACTACTTCCAGGAGAGAGCATAGTTATTTCTAAGGTGATTACTACTTGATATCAAAATGATTTTACATCCTGCCTAAATATAAATGAAATAGCTTGCATTATTGGTGTACATAATAGTCTGAAGGGGAAACATGCCATCACATTTAACATGAAATCTTAATGGCCTTCTTAAAAGGTTCATGTAATGTCAGGCCAGAAAATGACCATGTTCCTTTCCAGAGTGTATACCTAGCCCTGAGACCTCCAAACACTCAGACACGCTAACGTTTTTCTTTCTTATGTTGCCCAAACTATTCAAATTGTCTCAGACTCATCACTCTCTATCACTAGTCTGACAACAACTTTGAAGACACCTATCTAAAAAGGACATCTTGCAGCAATCAAACGTAGTAGAGTAGAGAGCTCTGATCTAGACAAGAAACACCCTTTTCAACACCATACCAGCCATCCCAGTTAGGCTGGGAGCAAGCCTAACTAAGGCCGTATTGAAATGGTGTTGGCAGTCAGCACTGCCAGCATTTGTTCTGTTGAACCGGTGTCATCAACAGAGAGGTTTGGTTCTTTTTTTCCAAATCTTTTCCATGTGTAAACAAGACTTAAGATGCAGAGATCCAAGAAACATTAATTTCACACTGTAGTGACACTACAAAGGGAAATAAAAATTAGAACAATCTAACAGGAATGGTTTCCTCTAATTGGACTGTGCAAAAACAATTACAGGAAAATAATTGCCTGATTATTTAAAAGGATCGCTAATGGGCAGAGTTAAGGTTATCGGAGTGCATTAGCTGTGCCCTTCTGAGGCTTAGATTTCTATTAAGATTTGCCTTGAATCTAAATTTCCAGAATTTATACTTTCTCTTTCTAGAGAAATTGTAGCATTCCTGTAATGCATTTCACTTTAAGTTAGTGATACATCCTCCCAACCCTGATTCAATTTTAATGTAGATTTAATCTTGGAATATAAACAAGAGGGGTGGGGTTTTTTCGATTTATATTTGAAAGATTTATATATGCGGATTCCATTAAATACACATTTTGTTTTTCACACACATCCTGCTGTGGACCAATGGATGAATACAACTATGTTTTTACAGTTCAGAGATACCTTAACACCTATTTACTTTAACAGTCTGAACTTCAAGTCTAGAGCTGGATCTCATGTACAATCCTGGACATCTGGAGTAATGATTCATCAAGGTTTCTTACTATAAGTAAGATCAGGTCATGACACAGATACTGTATTTTCGATTACCTGTGTAATTATAGTTGCTACAACTTTTTTCTTTTTTCTTTTTTTTGGGGAGGTAGAAGGGAAGTATTACTGCATGTTTAAATCTGATTTTGTTTCTACCCTTTATATTGCATATCTATCTCTCAGTTTATTCTGAACATTTTTTATAGAGAAGTGCATTACATAAAAACATTTGCAATAATAAACTTCATGCAGAGCTTTTTAAGCAAATGTTACTTTTTTTCTCATAGATATCTGCCCCTCCAAAATGCAAACTTTTAGATGTCGCTACCTTATAGGGCAGGTGATATGAAAAATCACACATTACATCACATGTGGAAACACCACCAGCCTTTGGAAGCATGGTAACAGAAATGTGTCCTCTTAAAGAAAAACACATCTTTACAGACCAGATGCCAGGCATCAGTTTGGGCAGTGTTAAGTTTCATCATCTAGCTTTTCACAGCAGATCTAAGAGGAGGTATCCAATAAATCAATATTATAAAATTATCCTTGATCAGAGTCTTTTTCTCTGCTTGTATGACTAGCATTACTTTTCTAAGAATAGATTTTAGTTCCAAAACTTGATGCATTTCCATGGTTCCAGAACTTCATTTTCTAGACAGGAAAAAGGATAATTATTCTCTATTCAGTTAATTGATTTTAAATTACCCTTGCCTGTTTTTCAAACATCTCCAAGAGATGCTGCATGACAAGCTATAAAGTAACAGCAATCAATTTAGCAATAAATATAAAAAAATTGGTATTCAGTTAGCATAAACACAGCCACATAAATGACATAATAACATAAAAACATCAGATCTGTTTACCTCTTTTCAAAGAATAATTTGCTTCCAATTTCATAATTATTTATTTAGATCTGTAATTTGCAGCTCAGATTTGTACTGATTACTGTGAATGTGAATACATACAGATTACATATATGTAACACATATACATTAAGCAGGCACAGTAACAGGTATTTATTAGTAGTGCATTATTTCAAAATAATATATGTATGAATATGTGTATGTATCTGTACTGTGACAGTCTTAGCCATGTGCTTGATGGTTAATTTTAACATATACAGCTGAAAAAAAAAAGCTGTTTTGCCTTGAATCTTTAGACCCAGAACGTACCTGAGGAATTTTCTGAAACTGTAGTGACACTTTTTTTTTTTAATTTTACTTATTTAAATTTACAGAAGGTGTGTGTGGTTCAACAGGTGTTCAGCCTGTGCCTTCACAGTTCTTTAAGTAGCGCTCTCATCAACATACTATCTACAGTATATAGTTATTATATTTCAACATACTATATTTCTCATCCTTTCAATGAAATTTAATTCCTCCAAGCTTCCAGGAACCAAATAAAGGCCCAAAATGCAGTAGGACTCATCATGCACTAGCAACACAGTTTCTCATGTATCTGGGAGAAGGGACGAAATAGGCTTTGCAGTATATCCAGAAGATCAGTACATTTGGTAGCGGTGTACCGAGAAAGGAGAGGTACACTGGAGGCGTAAGGAGCCCTCCGGAGACCTTTTGCACCACTTCTTTGCCTACCCTTTCAAAAGAAAAGAACCTCGATTCAAGCATTACTGTTGATCCCAAATACATCAATATATACACAGAGAAGTTGCCAGACATGTTTTCTACCTTTTAAACTTAAAAAAAAGTCACAAGTCTCAAAAATGGTTTATGACCTGGGAATGCTAGGGTAGTGACAGTCTTCTGGCACAGGCTTGTACAATCAGAACAAATACCGGGATTTCGGACTTTGGCAAAGAATTTCACGGCAGGAAAGTCTCAGTATTTCCTCTTTTCATCTGTGTCCTACACATTATGTTAGGACAGGCTAAACATGGACATGAACTGAGTATGGGACTCGTTCTGAGTGGACTTTCTTGAATAGAAATAGAGTTAAATTTCTCATGTACAGTAAGGCTCCTTTACAGCACACTGGTCATACTATAAATGAATGTCCCAGTTACAGAAACAACCCAAAACACCCAAAAATACACTAGAATGGGGTTTGCTCTGAAGCATACATATTAAAAAAGCTCCTGACAAAATGTCCATTTTTTTCTGTTGTTTGTTTGTACAAAATTAACCTTGTCTCCCTGGGTACAGTTACAATTTGTAGGAGAGTTTCACTGCAGTTTGATTGTGGGCATGCATCCTGTTATTCAGACAGCTTAAAAGTTAACCACTGAGCAGGAAAAATTCTCTGTGAATTATTACATCTAGATTCTAAATGTTGATGTAGTAAGAATTACAAAAGGCCTAGAAGAAATTAAATTAGCATTCAAGTTGCACGAACTTAAATTTATGGAGTTCAGACATCAGAAAGAAGAGACAGTTAATGTGGTAGAGTTACAGTTTAACTATATAGAGAATTATAATAAAAATGTTAAAATTAGTATGAATGGACAATGACTGAGAAAACACAGCTGTGGAAACACCAGGAAGACAAAGACAAGAAAGGGCTATATGATGAGCATGCACAAATGCATTAGCAGGTCATTAAGATCCTAGCACACATTTAGGTTGGGCTTCACAGGGCACCCAGGTGGGGACACAAAGGACAGTGAGTTAATCCTGATGTTCACAGAGACGGGACGGGGTGGAGAGAGTTAGTGTGGTCAGTTCCTAAAGGGACAAAAAGCCTCATCCAAAGAAAGCATATGGTTATCAACCTAAGAAGAATCCAAGCACATCAGGAGAAGAACACAAAAACTGGTATCTCTTGCTTCTCATGCTCTCCTAGACAGATCACCTGGATACCAATTTCCTGGTGTTTGTGAATGTGTGAGTATGACAGCATGAGCTGGGATGAGCACAAACATTTTTATTTACATTTCATTTTAAAATAAAACCTTCAATAAGGTTTCTCAATAAGGTTTCCTGCATTGTTACAGCAATGTTGCAACATTATCTCTTACAATTACTTTTCCTTGGTTTAACTGCAGCTTTTTTTTGGTCTAATTCTGTTAACTTCATTTATACCCCAGAAAACTACAACAGAGTAAGTCTTGCTGTATAACAGATCACAACACCTTCATGGATATATGTGAGATGATTTAGTGTATTGTTTATATTGAGGCACTTAAAATGTGAATAGATCTGGAGATTACCATCAATTTTTAAAAATAAACCTTTTGTTAATCATCCATAATGGAATACAGTGTCTTTTGTTTTCTCTAATACAAACATGTTTTCTTTGGTACGGAAATGTTTTCTCTGATGAAACATGAAACTATTTTCTAAATCAGCAGAGCTACCTGGGTGTAAATTAGAGCTTGAATCAATGGAGTATGTGTTTATTTTCAGGGTGCAGATAATTTTAGTGTAGAAATGTCTCAGTAAATAAAATGAAAAGCACTGATTGGGTTTTTTTTTAATGTTTATCATCTATCCATATACTTATATGTTGTACAGTGACAATTTGGAAGGCATACTTTTCACTCCCCAGAGTGCATTCCTGCCAGTAAATATTAGCCAATGCACATATTGTTTATTATTCTTATCATGCAAATGATGTCTGAGAAGATTTTGAGACATCAGATGAAAACCTTGAGATTTGTCTCAATCAAAATATTTGCAACGTAGATGCACTTTAATCTGACAAAACTGTTACTTCATACATACCTCTGTAGTCACATAAGGGAAAGATTACAAGTTAGACCTTATTTTCTCTGTTTCTTGACACAAGTGTTGCCAAAATCACCTCTGATAGCTGAGATTCATCAGTTGTCACATCATACCCGTTTTCATACAAAAACTCTGCATTTGCTAACTCTTTTCATCTGAAATGTACTGAAATTTGAAACTATGCATATTGGTTTGGCCCTGTTATCGTGTTTCCTTGATGAGATGTATTTGTTTTGAAGAAAAACACCATTACAGGCTGATCTTAGATCTCAACCTCACCCGATGTTGCACTGTAATTCTGAAAATTAGAGATACGTACTATGAGTAGGACTGCAGTGTTGAAAAGACACTAAATCTGTAAACAATTCTCTCTCATGCTTGTAAACTGTCCTCTCTCATGCCTGTGTTAGTTGAAACCGAAACACCTATTAGCTTTCAAAGCAAAGGAAAAATACTTTGTTATGGTCAGCATTTGTCCTCACAGTAAAACACTCAAATAATGAATAATCCGGTACCAATAGCTAACTATTCATTTCCTATATTATTATGAAAAACCTCTGCTGAACATCCAGGCATAGACACTGCAGAAACATGGAAAATAATCCTTGCATGTAATATACAAAGAAAGAAAGATCATCCAAGAGATAGTAAGATAGTATTTTTTCCTTTTCTGTGAAGAAAGGATGAGGTAAAAGAAAAATATGAAGAATTATCCTAGGATCATGGGCTGCCTTCTCAAATCAGACAACAAAATCCTCCATACAAAGAGATTTCCTCTGTGCGAGTAAATAACAAAACAGAAATTCACTAACACACTATTAAAACATTAGGAAGGAATTCTATTAAAAAAACATAGGTATTTATTAAAAAATATGAAGAGATGCCAGGCAGGACCATTAGAATTGTTCATAAGCAATTCATTGCTGAATAAAACTTCAAGAGATTTTGATTTGTCCCTTTTAATTCACTCCCAAAGTTATTCTCAAACTTTTTGTTCTCAAAGTCGTATTTCAATACCATGCTCTCCAGCTGATAAGGCAGAAAGCTCACTACATAAACAACACAAAAATAAACCACATCAGCCTGTACTAGAGGGTGCGACTGAATTGTGGCATGGAGGTATATTGCTTCTGAATATCAATTAAGACCCTTCTGCATCATGTACAGTATTATTTCAACCTTTCAACAAACAAATAGCTAAATTCCCTCAGGAATAGCTTGGCTTGATGTTCTTTTTGCACTTACCTCTTCACAGGTAGTCAAAAGATTTTAGCATCTGAAGCTGTTGTTCCTTCCAGCACAGTCCATGGGACAAAACAGGAAACTGTACCCTCCCTGTTGCCGCTCTGATGCTTCAGTGACTAGACAATTTTTAATCTGAAAGCAAGAAAAGCTGAAGTTCAATTTGACTGAAACAGAAGTGAAAACAGAGGATTGTTATATTATGAATTGGTTTCAATTAACAGTTTAATGAGCTTTTAGAGAGTGGCTAAAGTGGTTGCAGAAAGCCTTCCTCAGTGTCAGACAGGAGATCTGTCTCGCAGATGTGTAAGATTAAAGCTCTGTCCAGAGAAGACAATCATAAAATTGTAATAAAGCTATGTGAGTTTGAACCATTTTAGTTAATGAAATCCCAAAGCTGAGATGGACAACCCTCCGTCCTAAGTTTTGTATTTCTCATTGTATAACTTTTTTTTTCAATATCATTCCATCTAGAATCCTGATTACCATTTCGGACATCAATGTCTAAAAAGTTATAACTGAAAAAGCGCCACTGAAGATGCATTGCATTACAATGGTCAGTATAACTCTATCTTATATGGGAAAAATTAAAGAAACTTGACTTGTTTGGCCCAACAGAATCAGGAAACTGGAGTGAAGGGTAATATGATTTCTGTCTATGAATACGAAATGGAACTAAACATCAAATAAAACTTAAGACTGCTATTCTCAAGAAAAGAAATGAACAGAAACTAACCATGAAAAAATTTAGGTTAGAAAGGAGAAGTTACCAAACCACCAAGGCATCAGCCTTCCTATTGGAATAGTGGTATAACATATGTCTGAAAACAGAATTTTCTCAATACATTGCAATATTGGGTCTGGCTGAGATGGAGTGAACTTTCCCCACAGCAGCCCTCATAGTGCCGTGCTTTGTACTGGTAGCGAGAAAGGTGTGGATGACACACCAGTGTTTTGGCTACTACTGAGCAGTGCTCCCACAGCATCAAGGCTGTCTCTCCAACACTTCCCCGTCACCAGTAGGCTGGGGCTGGGCAAGATCTTGGGAGGGAACATTTCCAGGACAGCTGACCCAGACTGGCCAAAGGATATTCCATACCATATGACGTCAGCTCAGCAATAAAAGCTAAGAGAAAGGAGGAGGAGTGGGCCGGGCATTCATTTTCCAATGTTTGTCTTCCGGAGCAACCACTACGCATACTGAAGCCCTGCTTCACGGGAAGTGGCTGAACATCGCCTGCTGATGGGCAGTAGAGAGTAAATCTTTTGTTTTCTTTCGCTTCCGTGGGCGGCCTTTGCTTTCTGCTTATTGAACTGCCTTTACCTTGACCCATGTGTTTGGTTTTGGTTTTTTTCTTTCCATCCTAATTTCTCCCCCCTGTCCTGCTGAGGAGGGGAGTGATAGAGTGACTTGGTGGCAGCTGGCATCCAGTCAAAGTCAACCTACCACAAAGGGTGACAGGTAACAGAACAAAGCCTACACAGAGGTGGTGTAATTCTCTACACTGTAGCATCTACATCCTTTTGCACTCTAACCATTTATTTTACCAGTGAACTCTTCTTCTGGTGTATGGTGGTCACAATAAGGCAATGTTGCACTTGTTTCAGACAATGTCAAACTCACATGTGTTTCAGTACAGACAGGATTACACATCTGTCTTTATAAAATAAAAACCTTGAAAACAGGAGGTTTATGTCAACTTACATAAAACTTCTCTCCTTGAGAAAGAAAGAGTTTCACCTCTTCTGTCATTTGGAAAAGCTCTTTGGTATATCTTAACTCTTCATTGATTCTTTATTGTATTCTGAGTGTCATCTAAAGTGTTGTTATTCACCTAATACCTGAGTTCATCTTCCTTTCTGGTACCTGTTGCCGAGGAGAGAGTTCACTAACATCATATCTATTGTCGCTAGCAATTTAGGGCAAACATGAAAACACTGTGAATATCTTTTCCCCAGAGATCACAGATTTGGTCTGGAGTATAACTGTTCCATACAATTCCTTTGCTATAAGCAAAACCGTTCTGTTCTTGCTAATGATGTATACAGGATGGGAAGAATGGCGTCTGCTATTACTATTTCTTCATCCTTATGCTGATCAACATAATCTGTTTTGCTTTGCTATCAGAAAACGCAACATTTTTAATTTTGACACAGAAGAAATTATCAAGTAATAGTTTTTTTCAAATTGGTTAGTACAAAAAGAAGAGTGGCTTCCTCTCAATTACAGGTAGATTAAAAAAAAATTAGGCATTATGAGCAGATCAAGATGTATCAATGTCATAAGAATGTGCTCTTTATGACATCATTTAAAATATCTTAGCTTTTTCTTAATCAACATTTTGAAAAAGAATCTAATAAGCATATTGATTGCAGCAGGATTTTTCTGCACCTCAGAGTCCCCTAACATGAGGCACATGACTTTTTATTTACTTTCCTCTCAAAGTTAAAGTCGAAAAGTTCATTTTGATGGAGGAAGCAAGGTTTTGGTCTGATGTTTTCAAAATGAATGATTTAATCTTTGCCTGTTTGAAAGCATTAAAATAAAACATCTTCTGTTTCTGGTACAAACTGTTCACCCATTTGAGCTCCTAAATACCTGTGATCCTTCTGAAATTCATTTGATTTAATATTCATGGAAAAATTCACTTAGCTCTAATTTTTATAAGTAACAGATACAGTCAAGAGCAAACTCTCCATCAAACACATCATCTTTTCTTACTGCCCCAAAACGGGTTGTAAGCTCCTTGAAAACAGTTGCTATTCAGATTTATTTGATGAATAGGTCTTGTTCAGGAATTCAATTTGCTAACTTATAACCTTACTCTTGATGGGGACTACGTAATCAAAGTTGCTCATTTTGCAGCCACTACAGCATGAGCTTTTTCACAGCTTGGCTAGAGTAGAAAGCTTTTTATAATAAGGATCTGGTAGACAGCAGTCTACCAGATATTAGACTTGTCCCAGAGGGTCCATTCTCCTATAGCTCTGCATGCATAATGGCGGAAGAAGGATATAGCCCCTTGATCTTTAGCACAGAAAAAATAAGAAATCAATTATGTCTGACTTTCTAGCAACGTTCTGCTATTAATTACATTTAATGGTTACAAAACTCACATGTAGGCATCCTTATGAAGAAATAAAGAAGCAAAGGGCCAAGGAACCAACACATGACTAAACAGGGCACAAGCTTTTGAATTAATGTGTGTAAAGCTGCCAGAGCTGTCTCGCATACACAAAAAGTTCAGTTCAATCCCACTCAAAATCTGAGGAAAGCTTCTCCTGTTCTGATTTTTCTTTTCTTATTGAGGTTGTGCACAACTAGTGAGGAATCTAAGAGTCTTAGAAAGTAGATTTGATTAATCCTCTTACCACTTACGGTATATATTTTTTAAAGCAATGAGTATTGGCATACATAAGTAAAAGTTTGACACTATTTCATTTCTGGAAATACTGACTTTTTTAATGCCACATTTCAGTCTAGGTTGGTAAGTAGTACATCTGTTTGTTTGTTTCATGTTCATTCTCAGATAAAGTAAGAAATAAGCATTTAAGAATGGAGGTCCTAAAATGTCTTTCATTTTTAGCACAAAGCATTAATCCATTTGAGCTTCCAAATACCTGTGGTCCTCCTGAAAATCATTTATTTTAATATTCATGGAAAAATGTGCATTCACATAATAGCATTCAATTTATTTGTTCAAAATTTTTAATGATGGTAATTGTTACTCTGTATTGTGGTAGTTAGCAGTATCAGTGAGTAGGACTAAACCAAAAATTTTCACGTAATAATTTATTTACCGAAATATGTGAGGCTAGGCACTCAAACACTATCTGTGAAGTAGTCAAATATGCTTGAACATTTGGGGAAAAACTGGAAACATCAGTAATATATTTTCCTGTTTCCAAACATTTTGATTTTTCATGACAGTTTCACAAGTTGAATCATTTTCAACTGAAGGAGGAGGCTGATTGTCAATGTAATTTTTAATTTCATTTGCTTTGGTTATAAAACACATTAAACAAAATATTCCTTGTTAAGTCATACTTTTTAACAGGCAAAAATCCTCAAAATGTTTAAGATTGTTAGGAAATCAGAAAAAAACAACCCACAGTAAATGTAATCATTACTGTTTCCTTTTTTTAATATCTTTAAACAAACAGCAAGCAAACAGACACAGCAGCCTACTCTGTTCTTTGCTCATTTAATGTCATTTACTTTTATGATTGAGGTCTTCATGGATCGGATGGGGATGTTGATACAGGAGCTCCTTTCTTTTAATCCAAAACCTCTGGTAAAGTTCTGTTCCCAACAGCGACTCTGACTGAACTTGTGAAGGACGTTTCTGGTGCAGGCAGTGAGCAGTGCCTAACAAAGTACAGCAGCTGTGCTTATCTTCTCCCTAATTATTTCACTGATCTTATATCTGGTTAATTATAGGGATTCAAAACTGGGAGGGACCTCCTGGGTCATTGAGAATAGTCTCTTGGTATCACAAGCAAGCACCTTATGTAATATCCTTCATAAACTGATTGTACTCTTCTTTCTTCATCTGTTACACGTACAATAGCACTGGATTACAAAGGGTAAAACAAAAAGTGTCTTAAACTTTTAATTGTTACTTAAAACAGAAGTGTTTGTTGAGTCGGGTTTATATCATATATCTCTGAATAATGTCTGATGACTTTTGGTAGTTTAAAGGATAGGATTTCCTTCTAGTGAACCGTTAGTGGTGCTGATTCCCCACAAACCAGCATATATCTACCCAGCATATATCAAATAAACAACATATTTTGAATAGAATAAAAAGGGTGTACTTCTCATAAAACCAAAGGAAAACAAAATCATCCCCATTTTCTATGCTTCCCTTTCTTGGTATTTTGGACATATTGCCATAATGACTGGAATGTCTTTCACACTGAATGACAACACTTGGCTTTTCTCTTCCATGACCAGTGCCTCTCACATCTTCTTCAGATGCTGCTTGTGAACCAGGAGAGCATGACTTTGAACAGCCTGTACTCTGTTGGGAAGTAACTGCAGCTTTTCTCTGCCACTATGGGGCAGATGCATTTAACCTAGGCCATTCTTCATTTAAGCTTTAGGTTACCACAGATAGTCCAGTCCAACAATTACAGCTGGACTGTAAAATCCACTGTTGCAACCATACACCAGATATGGCTGACGAACATTGTCCTTTGGCTTGGAGAGGTAGCCAGGGGACCCACAACATTTGTGTCAGCTTGCCTGGCCCACCTTGAATACATTCCCTTCACATCTGGAAAGCTGCAAATCTATAAATTCAGCTGAGCATCACTGTTTCTGCCTGGACAAGTTACTCTCTAAGCACAAGCACAAAGCACAAGGACTAGACCTTTAAGAGAAACAGAAATCCAGACACCTTCTTGCTGGCACATTTTAGTGCCATCCAGAATAATAGGCATTTATTTGGCCCACCTTTAGAATAAAATTAAATACTGCTAACAATAAGATGAGCACACTTTAATTCCTGAATATAATAAGATGATTTATCATCTTTTTTAATTATTCCAGATGCCCTGCTGAGATATTCTACGTTTTTGAAAATAAAAAGGAACAAGGACCCCATTTGGACCTCATCCCACAGCTGCTTGAGTGAGGACAGAACACCAACTTTGCATTTTTACACTATTTTGGGACTCAGTGCATGAAGGTAGTTTGGCAGGAAGCTTCTTACTTGGGGTGGTATGTATAAAAAGCTCTCTCTTTTTTTGTTTTCACAACTGTACAATCTGCACCTTCAGTAAGCCTCTTTAAAAGCACTGTTTCTTGAAAATCTTCAGGAAATCTATACCCTTCAATAAACCACCAAAAATGTCATTAAGGAAATAAGAATAGCATGAGGCTGGGGTACATACCTCAGAAGGAAGTAAATTCTGAAAAGAGAATGAAACTTGAGGGCAGTGGAGGATGGGGAGCTATTGGGAATGAGAGAGGCTCTCGGTTAAAAGACCACTTATATTTACCCCTGGACACATATAACCTGTACTGATCCTGAATGATTTTTTTTATAATGAAGCTCTGATTATATGCGGGAAAATATGGTAAAGCTTGGCTGGGGTTTTTTTATGTGTTTTTTTTTTATTTGGACACTCAGTCTGACAATCCCAAGAAACAGCTAAAATTCTCTGCATGTAAATTTCCACCCTCAGCTAAATACCTAGGGATGTTCAGGGAAGAATTAATTGGAAGCAACCAAAAAAAAAGAAAGAAAAAAAGAAGAGTTTCAGTGCCCCAGTGAATAATTTATAGCTGTTTCCTTTTCAACAAAGAGAATGTTGAATGTTTTTGACAATAGCAGGTACATAATTGTTTTATGCTGGGGGCATTTATTGTAACTCATTCATTATATCATCTTGCTAGTTTTCATGGCATGCATTTATTTGTTCTCTTAGTGGAACAATTTGAATGACAACTAGGAGAAATAGTGGGGGACAGAGAGTGAGAAATGACATGTTAAAAGACTTAGACCAGTTTGACAGACAGCTTGAAAACACCATCAACACCATCAACACCATCAGCACAGGGAGAGTGAAAGGCCTAGATCCAGTGACCACCTTTTTTGACAAATGTCCTTTTTTTTTTTTTCCCCAGAACTGTCTTTGTTCATTCATTTCAGTTTATTTGGGTCAGAAAGGAGACTATTATACAATAGGAAGCTTAAGACTGTGAAAGAGAAAAAAAAACCATAGAACCACATGTAAGAAAATCTTGAGGGAAAGTCAAATCAATCAGCTTCCTCTGAAGAAATAACTAACCCTAGAAGTTCTACCCAGACAGTAAGACCATATATCAGACAGAATTCTGAGGTTTTTGTGACCCTTGTCATTGGGAAAACATTTTAATTACATTGAGTCATTTCCCCCTTTTTTTTTTTCAAGTTCTAAAAACTCTGAGTTCTCTGCATTCTTTCTTCCCTGATCTTTCCACCAGAGAAAGTGTAATTGTAAGGGATGGTGGAAAGACAATTAATACACATTAAAACATACCAAAGGCTTCTTCTAATGGTCAAGTTCTGCCAATAGGTCAATTTTTAGAGGTGTAAACCAGTGTTGTTTATGTAACCTTAATGATGCTACCATGTCTTGCAGTATCTGATACAGAAAGCTTACTGAAGTCTTTGTATTATTGTTGAATATTACTACTAATATTAGTATTAATATTTCACAGTAAATTGTACAACTGTTTTTTCTCTCATTTGTATCAACATAGATAAAGATATAAGTATAAAGATATTTATGTGCTATTGACCTTACTACAGTCAAACACTCTTCCTGGGTTTTATTAATTTCTAAACAGACCTTTAAAATTTGACCATCACAAAACAGTAGTATGAGTTCCTTATAAACAAATATGAACACAGGTAACTGTTCAACATGACAGGCACACTGCTTTTCTGCCTGTGCTTCAGTAACCATCTTCTCTTGCTTCTGCATCCTTCTCTAGTCCTTTTTGTAGAAAGAAACTTTCATGTCATATACAACTTAACTCATTAGTTCTGTAGGGTTTTTGAATTATTGTATTTGACACCATATTTCCTGATTAGTTAATAGTCAGAACTATTCCTTAATTTGAACATGCATCAGATGAGATTTCAATTATCTTACATTTCCTTGAATCAAAAGGTCCCTGTGTTTTGGCCTGTGAGGAGCTTGCAGGAGATTGCTGCAACTTTTAATTTGATTCCAGCAGTTTTTCATAAAATATTTGGTTTAATTTAAATAACTTACATGATGTAAATAAAACAGGAAAACTGGACATTGAGAAAGTTGTATTTAGCATGCAAAAATAGGAAAGTGTATTACACATGAGTATACACAGTGCACAAACTCACTCCTTCTAGAGCCATTTCCCCATCCGAAGAACAAAGGGCATCTCTGAAATACTATCAAAACCAGTGGAGAATTTTTAGCCTATCAGAGCCCAAATCAGTAGAAAATTGTTTCTTCTGCCATGTATGTGTGACTATAAGAATGTACAGACACCCTTCTCATTTTATCTCTAAAATATTTCTATGTGGCATCCTCCAGAGAAAAAGAAGTTAGTACCTCTCTCTGTGTCTCATGCAGTTTGATGAGCACAACTGCTCACCAAAAAGGCAAAAGGACCCTGGATGCATCCCATGCTATGAGTCACAACCATCTGTGCTGTAGAAGAATATCATAAATTCTTGTTCTTGTCCCCACATATTCTCTCTCCCCATTCACTGCTGAGCTATTTCTGCCAATAGCATCTTAGGTTCATATGGGCTTATCCAAAATCCATTAAAGTCAAAGTCACACTAGTGACTTCAATGCAGTTTGTAAACTTGAAGCAAAATCACAGCATTTTTGTTTTAAAGGGCCTGATTTGCCTTTTTGGATTCATACAGAACTCTCACTGAATTAAAGGGTGTAGTTATGCGACAAACAACAGGAAAAAGTAATAATAGGTAAAAAAATGAAAGTGTTAAGGTTTTCAAAGAAGTGCTGAATTAATTAAAGAGATAGGAAACTCACATCACCGTAGAAGAGCTAAAATCCAGGCATCTGTTATGTCTGTATAATAGAAACTTTGCACCCTTCCTGCAAGTGTTTGAACCATCAAGACCGTATGAATGAGATCCTGGGACATGCCAAGATGTTAACAAGGGTCAAGCTCTTCCCCTTCTTGAAGTCTGTAGGCTGTGATAAAGTTGTCACTTTCCTTGTATCTGAATACAGGCAATGTGAATGGTAAACTTCGTCTTGAGGAGCAAGATGGGACTATGCTTAACTCGTTATTTAGATATATATATAAGACAAGAATCTTAAAAGAAAATCCTCATTCCATTAAAGTTAATTGGAGTCTTGCCACTGACTTCAGTGTGGCCAGAGTTTCATCGACAGGCTTTAATAGGACTGACTATCCAAATAAATAGGGGGGATTTGGCTGCCAGTGACCTATGCAAGATCTCACAGTCAGCAACAAAATCCAAAGCAACTAACTCAGAACACTATTCTGAAACCACAAACTTCCTTCCCTGAACCCAAAAATACAGGACGTTTTGATAACAGAAGAGCAGTAAGTAGAGGGACAACAAAGGAAATGGTGAGAAACCAAATATATTTAGTTAGTTATTGTCAGAGCTGTAATATTTAGAATTTCAATATCTGTCATCTTTTAATCTCTCTCACATATTACTTTGATTGCATTCAATTTTCTTGGAGTAGGGTTTCTATTTTTTTGGTTCATTTTCTTTTAAAAAAAACAGCTGGAAAAGGAGAAAAAAGGTTTTGAAGTTCAACCCAGTTTTAAAATGGCTAAAACTCTGTTTAATATCAAAAGCAATTTTATCAAATCAACTAAAGACGTTTAATGCTTACTGTTTCAGATGTTAATTCTTTTTGCTGAAACTAACTTTTCTGCTTTTACTGTGATTTTTTTCTAGCTTGTTGAATTGAAGGGCTGTTGAGTATTTGGTCAGAGTACCTGAAGGAAAAAAATAATCACCTTGAATCCAGGATTTTTAGCTCAGGAGGAAATATTTTGAGTGATTATGAGTGAAGATAGAGGACAACAATGAACATGTTTTTACAAACTATATTATAGAGTGTTACCAACTTCCTGTGATAAATGCATTGCATATGCATACACAGACACATATACATGCATGTACATATACGCATGTAGATTTTTAAAAATAGAACACAGTTTGGAGGAGGAAATCAAAGCATTTTTTTCTTTAAAGACTATATGATTTTCTTAACCTATAGGCTACAGTTAGTACACTGAAATTCAGTTAGTTGCCTAGTGTTCGAACTTATGGATCTAATGCAGTATTTTCTGGATTCCCATTCAAACCATCTGTTTATTTTATTCTAATGTATCATGCCATAATTCCGTGTAATTATGGGCACCCAGTCTTCCAAGACAAACAGCTGACACCTGGAGACATGTAAGGAATAACTCATAAGTTAAGGTTAGCTGCCGAACTCTCGTTACATTGACATTTAAAGTATATTCTATGAAGTTCAAGTTAAACCAAAAATGTTATTCAGTGGTTCTTGGATTCATAAATAAACATACAATAGGCTAGACAGAGATTGTCAGCCTGTCATTATAATACTGGCTGTTAACAACCACAATTAAGGAAGACTACATATCAATTATTATTTGTCTGGAACATGAACTTCCCTAAGCATGAAAGGAAGTGATGCAGCCTGTATTACTGTCTCCACTCTTCAGCTAATTAGTACTGTTTTTAATGGCTTCATCTGCCCAGGATCAATTGTCTAATGGGGAACAGTTCTCTGACAGTTAATAAGGTGAGGAACTGTGTAATATGATTATGTCTGGCTCCAAAATAGTGCTTCAAACAACACTAAAACAATCATGTGATGGAATAAATAGACTGATGCAGGACTGCCAGATAATTCTGGAGCAAGCAGACTGTTCCAGTAAGGGTACAAATGTCTGATACAAGAATGTGTGGTACACAGTAAGGGAAGAGTAGAATATTGTCTAGAAATGCTGGAAGTTTAATTAAGAGAAGGAGCCAGTGGCAATATGAGTTTAAGCTAGTATTTAAAGAACATTAGGATAAGGAATGTGAAAGGGAAGGGCTCTATTTCCAAAAATACTTGCTGCAGAAATAAACTGCTTTGTGGTTGTCCTGCTTGGAAGAGTGTGCATTTTAAACTTTCAAATCAGAAAATGCCAACCAGTACTGAAAACAGTAGAAAACAGCTTGATGATATATACTTTGTGTGTCTCCAGGCTGCAAAATGTGGTCTATACATACACATGCATATATCACACCTCTGATTCTGCAGGATAATTGGGTGTTCTCCTTTTGGCCAGTTATAGAGAGTTCGGTAGATTATTGCTCATCTGGGTGGAGGCACTGGACAACTCAGCACAGATGTGCACAAGGCAAAGCAGGAGGTGCACAAAGAGCTGTATGACTTCAGACTTGACTTCTTTCTGCTACAGTTGATCACCATTACCCACAGGCTAATTGGCATTGTTCTTGGCTTTTACAAAAAAGGATTGTGCCAAGTCCTTATAAAAACAAAAAGCAGACTTTGTGGTATAGGAAATAATGAAACTTTATAATTAAGCAAGCATAGACATCACTGGCTTGCCTGAGTTCAGGAGGGAGGGGAGAGAAGTTGGTGAAAGCATTAGAGTAATACCCAAATCATGCATTTTTTATTCCAGACCTAATTACCTCATTTGCCTTCTTCAGTGATGTCCAGTTTTGCCTTTACTGTCCTTTGCAGTACTGTTTCCACAAGAGATATAGAGTATCCTCCTTAGGACAGAAAAGAAAACTGAAAACTGATGAAGGGGAAAAAACGGGGTATATTTAATATGACTTCCTTTAATCTAAGAGCTTCTCTCAAATTCCTGAAGTTTGCACATTTACATATACGTTCAAATATATTAAAGAAAAATATCTGCAAAGTTTTACTACTCCACCCACAGTTGACTTAAGCTGTTTGAAAACAAATCACCTCAACACACCATCACTTACACAGTTCTTACACCCACCAGGGGAAGAAACTAGTGCTTCAGATCTTTGGGTCTCAACAAACCCAGACTTTCCTACGCAAACTGTACTGTAATCCTGTTTGAATCTATTGCCTCTGGAAAGATCATCAGCCATAACTCTGAATGTCTAGATCTTACTGCTCTTCTGAATATGCTGAAAGGTTTGTATCTCCCAGAAGACCATTTCAGTAATTTGTACAGCAGAAATCCTACCAACATTTCAGGGTTCTCCAGATAAAAAGCACTGCTTTTCACTGCACTGTGTAAACAAAGCAGGGCCTTGGAGAAATGGGCTGTTTGTAGACACATGGAAGACATGAAGACTAGTCCATCATCACAACGTGGAGACCACTTATGTTACAGCATTGGAAATACACATTGGTATGTATATTGCGTATTTGTGCTAGGGAAAAGATAGGTCACGCTGTTTTTTTAAGTGCTTAGCTATAATACGTCAACAACAACTGTTGCTCTTGCAGGTAGAACATTGCAGAGATACAGCTTAAGCTGTATCTGACCGTGCTGGTCAGAACAGATCAAACATAAAAGCATTGCACAAAGACTGTAATAACTTGAAAAAAGAGATGATAATCATTACCACAGGGCAGCCTTGTGAAACCCATATTTCCAAAAGAAGAAAGTATTTGCATTCCTTGAACAGAACAGAAGGCAACCAAACAGAACAGAGGAGTCAAAGGTTAAATGTGTGAGAGAAAAAGAACATACAAATTTTTCTGTCTGAGTTACATCACTCGAGAATGGATATAATTTTCAGCAGATGGACTACCTCATTCTTATTTTTACTTTCTATTTCTGGTTCAACCCACTTCCAACCAGCACTTGACATTATTGTGGACAAGTGGAATTTTCATCCAAGGGCAAATTTTAGTTATTGCACATGGAAGGAATGTCATTGACCTGTTTACTTCTCTTTTGCTAACTGCCACAGCTTAGAAAAGAGAAAGGTCTAGTTGGTACTATTTTAGATTCCTCTTTCAACTCACTACTAAAGACAATTTTTTATTTTTCTCTTAAAAGCTACATTACTGCAAGTAGCTACAGCACAACCAGGCATGGAGAGTTCAGGACTCAGTCAAGGCAGAATTGCCATTACTGCGATCTTTATGATGTTATAATAATGTACTAATTCTCAGAGATACATACTGGGATCCATTGCTTGTTTATGTTCAACAGACAGTGAGGCAGTTGTAAGAAAGAGATGCCCTTCTGGAGCTGAAAACTGTCCTGATTCCAGCTGGGATAGGGTTAATTTTCTTCACAGAAGCTACTGTGAGGCTGTGTTTTGGATTTGGGATAAGAAGATGTTGGTAATGTGCTGATGTTTTGGATTGTTGCTAAGTAGTCAAGGACAGTCCAGCTTCTTGTGCTGGCCTGACAGCAAGAAGGCTGGGGGTGCACGGGAAGCTGGGAGGGGACACAGCCAGGACAGCTGACCCAGGCTGGCCAAAGAGATATTCCCTACCATACAACGTCATGCCCAGTATATAAAGCTGGGACGAAGAACAAGGAGGAGGTGGAGGGATGTTTGGAATTATGGCGTCTGTCTTCCCAAAAACCCATTATGCGTGACGGAGCCCTGCTTCCCTGGAGATGGCTGAACACCTGCCTGCCCATGGGGAGTGGTGAATGAATTCCTTGTTTTGCTTTGCTTGTGTGCGTGGCTTTTGCTTTACCTATTAAACTGTCTTTATCTCAAACCATGAGTTTTATCACCTTTATTCTTCTGATTCTCTCCCCCGTCCCACCATGGAGGAGTGAGCAAGCGGCTGCGCGGTGTTTAATTGCTGGCTGGGGTTAAAGCATGACAAAACCAAAGAAGCAGTTTTGAATGGGGAACAGGGTGGGGAGAAATGCAAAAGGATAGAAAGAGAAGAACAAGTTTTAATTGTTTCCCTTCTCCAAATACATCTTTCTATCATCACTGAATACATTTCCTTAAGTAAGAGTTAAAGAGCATCAGCAATTCACATGATTTATCAAAAAAATAATAGTATGTTTCCTGGGCCAAATGACAGGAGTTTAAATGTCTTGACATTCCAGTTACTTTTAAGTGTACATTAACAAATATATTCAGAGGGATTAGGAAACCAGCTACTCTTTTTAGCAGGAATTATTTTTCATTGTGGAATGACTGTTTTTAACCTGATACCCTCTCTCTCACACTCTCTTCCAACATTTTAAAAAGTTGGTTAAAAGAAAACAAACAATACATTTAAGATTGACAAACTATATGCCAATATCAATTAACAATTGCACTGTCCTTACTGAGAGTTATGGATTTGGCTTAGGTAGTTTGTACCTCAAATGGAACATGCAAACATTTTTTATAAGCCCAAAAGATTCATCAATTAAATGTGTGGCAGAAACACTTGTGCTTTTGTTACAGAATAAGGAAGATCATGCCAGTAAATGGATGCACTTTTGTTGAAGGTACCTGAGGCCTAGACATCTCTACTTCAGAAACAGATTTTGTATTACTGAGTGGCTAAACAGAAATTTTGTTTTTCAGTATCACAGGACTTCATAAATGCTCAGAAGAAAATGTTTCTGCTGGGCCAGCAAGTAACACAAAGTGTTAACATGGAGAAATGCGTAAGATGTTCTTGTAGAGGACATAAGGAACAGTGTTATATGTCCAGCTTTGAGAAAAGTAAAACAGCAGTCATTTTAGTCTAATCTTTTCAACAGCACTATTCTCCACGGTCTTTTTAAGTGAAAAAAAAGCCTTGTGATTGAAATGCACACAGGTTTTTATCTAATAGTGGACACAAGAGTAAGACCTTGCTTATGTTCATGACATTTTAATCCACAACTACAGCCACTATTTTGAAGGAGAACCTGAAATATTCCCTCATCTGATAAGGATTTACATTCCTGAGATCCAGAATTACTTCAGCCTATAACCTAATAGTAATTTGGAGTCTCACAAACATTTCCGTTGGTATCTTTATGAAAAAGCATTGCCCTCTGTGTAGCTGGGACCATGAGGGATTCAGCATGTGGCAAAGGCCCCGTCTTTGAGAGAAGAAACACAAGACTCATCAGCAGTGAAGCAAGACTATTCTCACAATGACAAGTGGAGAATTCTGTCCAAGTGGTACCTTCAGGTCATGGGAGGAGGAGGAGAAGGAGGAGGGGGAGGGTTTATTGAATTGAAAGTGAGATATGAGCTGTGAAACATCTTGACACTAGGCCAGTGTACCTTATCCTTGTCTCTCTCAAACAAGGAAGAAATATTCACATGAAAGTGTATTTTGTTTCTTCGTGATATTTGGGGCTTTTTGTATCATTTGCTGTTCTTTGCCCTCCACTTTCAAGGTGTTTTCTGTAGTGAGTGTTAATGCCACCAGAGCATCCTTCATTCCCTTCAGAATTCACTCCAGAAAGGAGGACCATTATGAAGAGAACTGATATTCTTAAACTCATTAAACTCAGGATTAAGGAAAGGCCCCAAAGTTTTGTTCATTGATTCACTCCAAAGGAAAAAAGTACTTTAGGTCACATCACCCTGCCACCTTTCCTCTCTCAACAGCTCAGTGAAAAGCTTTCTATCAAGAAGTTTGCTAAGTTTGAACAATTTTCTACAAATATTGTAGTCTAGCTACTGAATGTGATTTTAACATCCTGACTAGTGGCAATCTACTAGGTTAATAATTATGGTCCAATTCAGAAAGGTGTTTAGAAGTTGAAGCACTAAACTCCTGCCGAAGTCAGTAATGTATAAGTACCTACTTCCTAATCATGACATTAGATGCATTTATCTTTCTCTATGTTTCTTGGATATAGTATCTGGCTAGAGCTCAGGCTTCTTTTGAAGGATATTTCAATGCCAGATAGCACTTAAACATAATGAATCACATAACCAAAAAATAAATAATCACATATTAAATATTAAGACAATCTTTCTAAGGACTGGGTAGTGAATAACTGAGAACAGATTGCCTGGAGAAGTTGAAGAGACGCCACTACTGCAAAATTTAGGAACAGATATGCATCTCTCAGAACGGGAATTGTTGCTGTTGCTATCCTGAATCCAGAGGGTGGACAGAATAAATTTCTCTTCCGTGCTTACCAGCCTAATCCCCTACCCTCCCATTCCATAAGAACTACCCACTAGAAATTTTCTATTGCCAGCAGTTTGTAGATAACTCACATGAAAACAGAATTGCACAAGCCAAGGTGTTAACTGTATATTGTTTACTTTCTACCAATACCATCACCTTGGTTACTATTTTGGTCAGTTAGACATAATGAGTTTCTCATGCAAAAGCAAAAGTGATGAACTGTAGAGACGGGAAGACTTCAAGATAATCTGGATAGTCCTCATTATTTTACTAATATTAACCCTCTGATTGATTTGTTTGGCAAGATGGAAAATTGCCTAAGGAATAAGTGAGAATATTAATTATTGTCCTGGTAGCGGAAGGAAAGAAGGATGTCTCTCAGTCGTCATGGTATGATTGTAGGTCAACAATACTTGAGCCCTGATCTCTTTAATGATGGTTGGCTGCTCCCCCTTTCTCATCTCAAGTGGGTAAGTTGAAAGCCTGCCTCTTTCCCATCCCTCCCTCCTTTATGTCTGGATGTGCATGGGAATAAAGCGGAGGTGGGGAAGGTTTTCAGCTGTAGCGGAGTGTGCAGGAGGAATGGGACAGCCCACTGCCAGCGGGAGGTCGCCGTGTCCTCCCCGGCCCCTCAGCAAGGTGCCAAACATCTCTCAGGATGTTCATGTGATCCTTCTTGCTGCTGTCCCCTCCTCAAATCACACTGACCTTTCCCTCTGGCCCTTTATCCCACCATGGGTCTACTTCCAAATGGGGTAAACTCAAAACTTTTTAATGCTGCTAAAGAAAATCAATGATGAGGAACAAAAGAAGTTTAGGCCTGATTTAGGCCCTATAATATAAAACCGTTAGGTGAAAGAGCCAAACTCAGCAAGAACCAAGCTGTGAGGGATCTACACACAGGAACAGCTTCACAAATCTCTCCATGGGCCACTAGCAGCTTAACAACTGCATGCAATTATTTAGATCTATAGTTTATTCCTGCATAATTTATGCAGATCCATTTTCAGCTATTTTGCTCAAATACAAAATAATAGTTTCATGATTACAGCATCATCTGGGGACATCAAAGCACTCCACCATTATGATTCACATCCCCATTAACGATAATGCACAAGACAAATGTGAACCTTTATTAGGTTAATTCTATTTTGCCCATTTTGCAGATGAGTAAGTGGGAGCACAGAGAGGTTAAGTGATTTGCCCCAGGTCACAGAGCGAAATCTGGAAGTAAAAACAATGTGTGGGTATGGCCTAAAAGCCATATACATTACAATTAAATAATGAAGTATTTGTACCTCACCTATGTACGGATTTAACATGTAAATTTGCCTTCATCATAAATTTTAAACTTCCTATGATCACTAAATATCTCTGAAGAATGCAAAAAAAGGCCAGGAAAAAAACTTTTCTTTCCCTCTCTAAGAAGCAAATAAGACAGGAAAAAGTGCTGCTAGAGTTGCAGCAATGAGAAATGATCTGTCCTAAAGTGACACTGATTTTTTTGCAGTGCCCTCCCTATGTCAAATGTCCTTCAGAAACAGAAAGCCACATAAAGCAAAGCTCTGTGGTCTACAGGAGAGTAAAACAAAATGAAAGATTTGTTCTTTAACAACAAGGTTTTACTGGGCTCTCTTTATTTGACTTATTAATAAGGTGGATATAATTAACTCAGTTTTAACTTAAGGGTCAGGAACATAAATTGTTAACTACTGCTTCTCTAATTAAGGGTGTTTCTAATGAATGCCTGCATAACTAGAAATACTGTAAAAAGCATCCTTTTTTTGGTATAAAAGTATTTTCAATGCAGGCTTTAAAACACACTGAAAAAAAGTATATTAAGCTAACATCAATACATAAAAACGCAGATAGCTCATGTTTTTGAAACAACTATTGTTTTCCGTATTTGTATTCATTTTTCCTTCAAGGATGAAAAGCTAAGCCAGGTTTCTACCTTTAGCTGTTTAAATGAGCACAAAGTTTAAATGAGCCCACATGCTTCATGTAACTGTAAAATAGCTAACTGTGCTCAGTTGTTTAGGTTGAGACTGAATTTGCCATGTTTCAGTCACAAGAGACTTTACAGTGCAGAAACTTCCACTGCTGAGTGAAAGTTAATATTTATGATGCATTAGAAGCAGAAAAACATAGGGGAAATAGGCATTAACTCCTGCTATATTTAAACTATGTAAAATTTCCCACTAGCTCCATGAGACATGGCCGTTACTTGAAGTAAATCTTTTGTCACGTAGTAGGAAAAAATTCCTGTGATCAGGAAAGTTCCTTCTTTTTTTTCCCAGAATCCCATCCAGACTTAGTGGTGTTACCGTGCCAAGAACTGACACATCCTTTTGCTGATTATGCAGGTAACAGAAAACTTAGCAGCGCACCAGAAAAGTCAAATATATTCCTTGACATGGGAATGAAGGAACCTGGTTCCCCTTTTTTAATATTATCATCACTATTATAATGTACAAAGAATCAGATTTTGGAATTTCTGGAATTTCAGTGTTTTGACATTATTTCTATGTACATTTTACTGGTTATCTTTTCCACTGTATTGAGAACTCCTGGCTGCATATGGTTGCAAAATTAACCCCTCTGACATGTCATCAATGCACTGCTATGTTCACTAGTACTTGGGAGTTCAGTGCTGCAGCGTGAGGGTGTATAGAGCAGGATCCCTTGGAGTGCCATGTTTAAAAGGCTTTGTCAAAACAATTCTTCCAGAAAGCTCAGTTCTCTGTTTGAATAAATATATTCTTTCCCAGAGGGACTGGGTGTCAGCCAGATCTTATCCACACCATGATCAAAAGTTATTCCCTACTGACAAGCCAAGCATCATCTGGCCAACTTTTTTTTAATTTCCAAATACGAATTTTCAACAACAAGTCCCCTTGTCAACAAAAGAAGGGTTTTTTTGTCATGAATTCCCAGAATAATAGTCTCGTTCATCAGGAAGTACTGAACAATTCGGTAATATACTCCAGTACAGCCATGTTGTTTTTCTTGTATCTCATTTTCGTACCTCAGATGAGTTCAGCTTTCTCTGATTCACAAAGTAGGGAGATCTACAAGAAGGGAATAGCTTTCTATATTGCCAGTCCCCTTTCTGCCTTGGCCAATCCACTCATTTCAAAATTAGTGTCTTGCAATCATTCCAATATTTTTGTTAGTTTTCGGTTTGCAGCTGAAACATTAAAAGTTAATGTTTTCCAGATACCTGGGAAGTCCGTTCACGCATTATATAAAAAACTGTGAACTTTCACATCCCAATATATGTTATGAATCTGCTGAAAATTAGTGATGTTATTAAGTTAGCTGGTTCGAACTTAAGACTCAATAATCAAGCTCATTACCTTTGAAATCAATAATAGCCCATTTCACCTCCAGTTTCCTTCACTAATAATCTCCTTGGAAAAAAGTTAGTTGCTAAGTGTATCGTCAACATCAGTTCTAGAAGCAATTCTGTTTGAATTATAAAAATTTTATTGAGTTAAAAGAAGAAAACTGATCAAAACTGAAATATGAAGTGATTAAATTGCATTAACATGATATATCCAATAAAATAATTTTATTTAAAGTTCAAATATAATTTTTAAAAGCAGAAAGCAATTATTCATTAGACATGGAATGATAGAAGCTTACAGACTAATGTGTATTCCTAGCTTTTTAGAGATATATTCTCACTTCTTACATGATGAACTGCAAAAGGGAATGTATCAGTTATTTTCATTGCTGGTTCTCATGGATACCTCTGATTGAACGATTTTTACAAGAAGTATATGACAGCTACAGGAACACCAAACTACAAGGCCAAAACTTCGCAAAGCATTTATCCAGAGGCAATAAGGCAAATTAATTTCATTAATAAGAAGTCAATTGCTGCCTTATGCATTTCAGTACAGAGCTGCAATTGATAGAAACAATTTAGTCCACTACACAAAGCTACAAATAAATACAAACAATAACAAAACTAACATGATGGATGCTGGAGTCAACACAATCTGATCACTTGCAGTTAATAATGTCATTCATTTCATGACATAACTGAAGAAGAATGAAGAGAATAAGGCAACTGATACACTTGATTAATATTCTTGGCATTTTTCAACTTTACAAATAACTGGAGTTACTACTCATCATGGAAAGACCTGTAGATGTTTTGCTTATTTTTAACCATAAATTATGGTAAACTGCGTTCTTTTTAAAAAATGAATAAGGATTGTTATTTTTCAAAAAATAGCAACATTAGCTTTTGCAAAACATTATTCACTGCAGTTTGGATTTGCAGTAGTATATGACTTAGCTCAAAACACTTCTTATCATAGTTCAGATTCAGTTTGGATGAGAATATATAACTATAAATGACATGAAGTGTTGTTCAAAATTGCCTATCCTACTGCAAATAAAGTATATTTCCATACATTTCTGTCAAGCTATGCTGGGTTTATACTCATACAATGAACTAAAGATTTTACTACTTGAATGACAAAAAGCATGAATCAGATGTTTCACAAGGAGAGGTTCTTGCAAAATTTCTGTTCCTCACTGAAAGCTATGCAAGAACTTGTCATTATCACAGGTGGAACCTGGAAATATCCAGATATCTTCACTTGTCGTCTTTGCCTCTAGAGACTGGACAAAGAATTTGGACTGGTACTTACACTCTTTTTTCATATTCAGTTCTTTTACTTTGATGCACATCAGAGTGCTAAGATACAACCAGAAGAACCAGATATTCACTTTCATTAGGCCTTTTAGGTCAGATTTTTTTACAAATGCAAAACAGTTGAAGTTGGTTTGGTGTACACCAGCTGAGAATTTGGTCTGAGATGTTTAGCAAAAACACTATTTACAACTTTGGCTACACTTGTATGTATTTTTGGCAGTTCTTCATTTGAAACACCTTTGTTAGAGAGTTTACTGAGAAGTAGAAAAGCTGAACATAGATTTAATAGGGAAAATGGTTTATCAATACAAACAAGGAATCACAGAATCACAGAATCACTAAGGTTGGAAAGGACCTTCAAGATCATCAAGTCCAACCATCAATCCAGCGCCACCATGTCCCCTAAACCATGTCCTGAAGCACCACATCCACTCGTTTTTTGAACACTTCCAGAGATAGTGACTCCACCACCTCCGTGGGCAGCCTGTTCCAATACCTGACCACCCTCTCAGTGAAGAAATTTTTCCTAATATCCAAGCCATTCTCACTAAGCATGAACTGCTTCACAGGAGTTGTTAACAATTAATAGGCAATTTGGTGGTTCTTTGCAAGATCTCTAAGCCTGGGATTACATATGCATGCAAAAGAAAAGAAGATCCTGAGTATGGCATTCTGGATGAAACAGTTGCATTTGTTTTCTTTGTTATATGTAATTTGGAAATGTTATCATATTTTGGCATATTAAAACCCATTTAAAAGCCTTTTATTTTTAAATGAAGACACCCAAATATTCAACTCAGGAAAAAAAAAAATAGTTATATAGATATCAGTGAATCCGTATTTGTTATATTAATGTCAACACATATTTCATAGACGCAATTTTGAATTTAATCTTAAAATTAACCTGTGCTGACATATCCCTCACACTGAAAAAAATTATTAAAACAACATTCTATTTTACATTACAGTACTGTATGTAATAACAATATAAGTAACATGCAAGTATCAAAGAACCTTTTTATAAGGGTTTCCTCACCACGATTATTTATACTTGCAACAAGTTAGGAGACCACATTGTTATATGCTGGTAAAAGTATCCTATGGTCCCCGTTTAATTCCCAGAGAAACCTGTCAGAGGTAAAAGATGTGCTACAAAAGGGATAAAAAGTAAAGAACATGTCTATTATCAATTTAATGATAGGATAGACGTTCCCTTCAAAGTTTTTCCTGTTACGAAGCCTCACCAGTGAATAAAAGTATCTAATGTATTATTCAGATAAAGGCCTCTGAACCTTAGACAGAAGGAAATCCATACCGCCTTACATTGCTTTATTAAGTCTATATTAAGGGCTCCGTTACTTTAAAGAAACTGTTTAAGTAACATTAAGGCTATGACCCAAACTGACAAAAGTAAGGAAATACAGATAGCTGAATTTCCATCTTTAAAATATGCTGCTGTGGGGAAGAAAAAGGAACAATGGAGTATGAGACTATGCTTCTCATCTTGGTCTGGGAGAAATATTTGGGACAAAAAAAAAAAAAAAGAAAGAAAAAGCCAGCCTGAATCTTCACCTGGCATTCAACTGAATCTAAATAAAAACTGTTTAAAGTTTGGCTCTCTTCCCATTACCTCACACCATGGGTCACTTGCAGGTAGACGAGCAAGTTTTCAAGCTGCTATAGGAATGCCAGATAATTCCTTCCTCCTCTGCAACAGCAACTGTTAGAATAAAGGACCCAATTACTGCTGCTGGGGCTATATGTAAAACATTGGTGTCCAAGGGTTTTCACGTGTTCTCTGCCCACGAGGAGTAAAAGATCTCTCTCTACCTTCTTCTTCCTTTTGTACAGGGGGAATGGAGGAAAGAGAATATAAACAGAGAATAAGATCACCAGCAACAAGACTTACAGGCTGCAAAGTGACCATCACTGAACAGGAAAGGAAAACACCATTAGACAACTATATCTTACATGTAACTCTTAACCCAGAGTTGAAATTAAATTGCCTTATACATCTCCATTATTATATTGGATGAACTCTAACATGATTCTAACAAGTAATAAGCACACCAGAAACATCTGTTGCCTAAATATTGTCTTTTAAAGTTGATACTAATTTCAAGTGAAATTGTATTACTCAGGTGAATGGCCTACATCCTTTCATTTCACCTGAAAGCCTGAAACCCAGTTACATGCTATATCTCTGATGCTGAAGGCATTGAAACAACCCTAATATCAATATTTTAGCATGTATTTAAAAGCTTTGCTAGTACAGGAAGTATATAAGCACACGCTTGTAGCTAGGAATGTCTTTAAATCTCTCAACGGTTGAACACTAGCTTTAGTCATAAACTTAGGCTTTGTTGGTGTGGTCTCACTTCTGCATTGACATAGCATTCTGCCTTCAATTTGTTTACCTCTCTTACTGAGATTCCCCATCAGGTGGACAAGAAAAGCAGAAAAACTATATAGTATTACCATAGAAAATAAGACAGAATTAGACAGGGTCCGCCACATGGTCATACACACAAAGTCACTGCCCTTTCTATCACGAGATTACTTGTGTTGTAATATTTTGTGTTACAAGAGACTTCCAAGCAGCCCTGCCAAGAAGGACTTGGGGGTACTGGTGGATGAAAAGCTGGACAGCAGCCAGCAACATGCTCTCGCAGCCTAGAAAGCCAACCATATCCTCAGATGCATGCAAAGAAGTGTGGCCATCAGGTCAGGGGATTCTGCCCCTCTACTCTGCTCTGGTGAGACCCCACCTGCAGTCCTGTGTCCAGCTCTGGAGCCCTCAGCACAGGAAGGACATGGAGCTGTTGGAGCAGGTCCAGAGGAGGCCACAGAAATGATCAGAGGGATAGAACACCTCTCCTATGACGACAGGCTGAGAGATTTGGGGTTGTTCAGCCTGGAGAAGAGAAGGTTCATGGGGAGACCTAATTGCAGCCTTCCAGTACTTAAAGGGGACTTATAAGGAAGCTGGGAACAGAATTTTTAGCAGGGCCTGTAGTGATAGGACAAGGGGTAATGGTTTTAAAGTAAAAGAGGGCAGATTTCGACTCACTGTGAGGAAGAAATTTCTTCACAATGAGGGTGGTGAACCACTGGCACAGGTTTCCCTGAGAGGTGGTAGATGCCCCATCCCTGGCAACATTCCAGGTCAGGTTGGACGGGGCTCTGAGCAACCTGATATAGTCAAAGATGTCCCTGCTCATTTCAGGGTGGTTGGACTAGGTTAACTTTAAAGATCTCTTCCAACTCAAACTATTCTATGATTCTATGATTCTGAGAGATTTTCTTTTTTCCCCTTTTTTCAGAGTCTGTCTAAAATATACTGTACCCTCAGTATTACAAACATGACGTAGCATTTTCCTAACAAATCTGGAGATCAGTGTTACAAATGCTGAACAGAAAAGCTCCTATTGTTCAATTCCTAGCTGTGCAAAGCTGAACCAAAAACTGAGTATCATTAGGCACCAGTGTTTAACTGTGGGATTTATTAACAGTTGGACCAAACTTGGAAATAAATACATCTCCAGTTCCTTTGATCAAGATTCAATGTCCTTCTGAAACATAAGTTTGGCCAAATCTAAATTTATACTACAGACAGGGCTAAGTGGGTGAAAGTGAGCAAACTACAGTATCTATATAAGATTATATTCAATGATCTATGGCCTTTTTTGGCCTTACACACTATGACATTATGATAAAAGGGTATGATATCCAAACTAGAGGAGCATGGATTTGTGTAATTTCCATGGGAAAAAATCATGAAAATACAAGAGATCCATTTTGACTAGACATTCAACTTAAAAGGACAAATACCTAAATGGATAACAGGGTATATTTAAAAGGTTCAAAATGAGCAAACAGGCTCAAACAAAATAAAAATTAACCTCCCATGATGAGACAAGCAGCTATCTTTCAGTTCTTATCATTTCCATTTTGATGGAAATAACACACATTACATTATCTTTCCAGACTGTGGTGCTTGTGTTATTCATATATACATTACAACCCAAGCCTTGCACAGGAAAAGAAAATCCCAGAGAGTTACGTTGCACAGATCCTGTCTCCATAGTTCCATCACAGTGGGTGGAAAGAGTCTTTCTTACCCCACCCTTGGGACACTATCCTTTCAATCCTACATCTCTAAGTCCCTTGGCAGTAAGCTTCTGTTGTGGTTTCTGCATGCTCACCACTTTTTAGGGTTGTGGATATTGGTCTTGTCCCTTTCCTGTTTCAAAGCTACTGTTTTCTGGAATGTATCTGCACCCATTACTGCTGTGTATGATCTCTCCCTCCCTGGAGAACCTCTTAACTACCCATTTCCTGAAGAAACACATTGGTCTTAGTCTTCCTTCCATTCCCAGTGGATCTTATTTGGAGCCACATGGTCTCAGTTACATGTATTCTCTTGAAGCTGCCCGTGAGAGTAATGAGTGATAAGGCAAATTCTCAAATTATATTGTATTACTCTCTCACAAGATGGACTTCACTTCCCTCTTGCCGCACAAAGCAAAAGGAAAAACAGGAACTACCTATCTGCAAAGAAAGAAAATGACATGGCAAAGACCCAGAGAGCTCTGCATAGCACTTCTCCCTGACAATGACAAGCTACTCTGAACAAGCAGAAAATCATTATTTCTGTTACAGGTCTGATATACTTATTTGCATTTGCTATAATTTCTCAGGAAATCAAAATAGTAGATGGAGTGTGAGGCCTTTCACAAATGCTCTTCCTTCTGACAAGCCAGTGAAACATCTTCTGCATCACAGTACACCTCTTAACCATGCAAGGCGTGTCATTCTCAAAATGCAATTGTAACACTCTCCGGTATTTCACCAATCTACACCGTTATCAACATAGTTTAACTTTTCAAGGTTGGTAGAAATCACCTAGTAGATACAGAAGAACATAAGATGATGAGTGACAAGACTCTAACTCTTCATTTGACACAAATTTTTTTAGCCTGTCACAGCATTTTCTTTTGTAAAATGGGAAAAATAGTTTTCTACACATATCTAAGCATAATGCTTAGCAAATAAACAATTAGTAAATTAAATTGTTCTGCGAAAATGCAACAGCATTTGTAAGTATTCTTCTCCCCATTCACTGCCTGCACCTGAAAATATAGGAATCCTGCTCCCTTATCATATCAATGTGTTTTTTAAGGAAAATATTCTTACTCTCTTTAGCCGCAGAGTGCTTTTTATACCACAAAAGGCAAAATTTAATCTTAAAACTGGGACAGCAAAACCTGGTTGCTTGCTTGACCTGGCAAGAGAACAGCTGGATCTCCATCCTGTTCATATAGCAGGTGTAAAGACTTCATCCTGCAAGATGCTGTTCATCTGTAGAAAGATCAAGCCTATATTAACTTTGAAGCATAAGGGTAATCCTCTTGCAGGTTGCACGACAATATATACTCGCACATATACATACAAACACACTCTCATAGATCTCTATGTATGAATACACACACAAATAAATGGCTGACAGCTGGGTACAAATGCAAAAATATGTCCCAGGCTGGGACACTTTGAATTATTTCTAACATGTACAATGCAAACCATCTATTTGAAATGTCACAAAGGGAATTTTCTGCCAGGATGCATTCTTGTATGTTAAAATTCAACTAACATTGGACTTCTTTTTGGAAAAATAAATGTTAAAAAGATTGGGTTTCAAATGGAAATGCTGACAGGTCTTTAACTATCGCAGCTTGAATAATATCACCACTGTATATTAACGACTGTAATCATAAGATCTCAACATTTTTCCCCTCCCTGTCTTTCCCTGGAGCTGCTCAAAAAGCTAAGCCTCTTTTCACATTCTTAATGACAAAAAGTTTAAAAAAAGAAAAAAAAAAGAAAAAAGACTTAAAAGTTCGGTTGGATTTTCTTCTGGTTTCCTAATGAGCTTAACATCTCATAAGACGCCTTTGGTAAAGGAGAAAATCTTTTCAAAAAGACCCATTTTCCTGCTGACAGTACAATCTTTCTGAAATAACATCAGAAGACCATAAGGGTGACATCAAGCCACCTGAGCTGGCGATACAAGCTCTGTAACCAATAGATTTCTATTCCTGCTTTACTCCACATTTTCTAGCAACATAGTTCTTTAGAATAAGGTCAGAAGAAAAATTTCTGTTTAGTTGTTTAAAGGAAACAAATAACTTTTCATCAGATCTCTGCTAAAGCTTGACCAAAGTATACTGTAATTTAATTTGTCATAGAAGACCCAAAGTAGCTGATTTTTAATAAAACAGGACATCACAAAGTTATCTGATTTCATATCACCTTGAGTATGCATGAACAATGGTACCTCACCTATTTCCTTTTTCTTTTTTGCTGTTAGATAACAGAGAATAGTCTCACAATAAACTTGAATCTTGCACTGTGGCAAAAAAAGTAAGAAGCAGCAACTGCTAAATGTGTAACATCTGTCAAGAACACGGTCTTGAATGCAATGACTGTCCATTACAAGTGTGCATGGGATTTCAACATGTAAAAAAGTTACTTACGTAACAGTGCACAGGCAGTGGAAGCAGGGACAAGTATCCTGGGATGAGTACAGGGACGCTGTGTAGGGACGGGGTCAGGAAGGCCAAGGCGCAGCTGGAGCTGAACTTGGCAAGGGATGCAAAGAATAATAACAAGGGCTTCTACAGGTATGTCGGCCAGAAAAAGGAATGTATATCCCTGTCCTGGTTTCAGCCAGGGTAGAGTTAATTTTCTTCACAGAAGCTAGTGTGAGGCTGCGTTTTGGATTTGGGGTGAGAAAATGTTGATAACGTGCGAATGTTTTGAGTTGTTGCTAAGCAGTCAAGGACAGTCCAGCTTCTCGCACTGGCCTGCCAGCAAGAAGGCTGGGGGTGCACGGGAAACTGGGAGGGGACACAGCCAGGACAGCTGACCCAGGCTGGCCAAAGGGATATTCTACACCATACGACATCATGCTCAGTATATAAAGCTGGGACAAAGAAGGAAGGGGTGGAGGGATGGGGACATGGTCTGCCACAACATCCTTCTCTCTATATTGGAGAGAGATGGATCTGATGGGTGGACTCTTGGCTGCATGAGGAATTGGTTGGATGGTCGCATCCAGAGGGTAGTGGTCAACGGCTCAATGTCCAGGTGGAGATCAGTGACAAGGGGTGTCCCTCAGGGGTCCATACTGGGACCAGTACTGTTTAATAACTTCATTAATGATGTATACAGTGGGATAAAGTGCACCCTCAGCAAGTTTGCAGATGACACCAAGCTGAGTGGTGTGATTGACACTCCTGAGGGCCTGGAAGGCCAACCATATCCTCGGCTGCATCCAAAGAAGTGTGGTCAGCAGGTCGAGGGAGGGGATTCTGCCCCTCTACTCTGCTCTGGTGAGACCCCACCTGCAGTCTTGTGTCCAGCTCTGGAGCCCTCAGCACAGGAAGGACATGGAGCTGTTGGAGCAGCTCCAGAGGAGGGCCACAAAAATGATCGATCAGAGGGTTGGAACACCTCTCCTATGACGGCAGGCTGAGACATTTGGGATTGTTCAGCCTGGAGAAGAGAAGGTTCATGGGGAGACCTTATTGAAGCCTTCCAGTACTTAAGGGGGGATTATAAGAAAGATGGGGACAGACTTTTTAGCAGGTCCTGTAGAAATAGGACAAGGGGTAATGGTTTTAAAGTAAAAGAGGGCAGATTTCTACTCGCTGTGAGGAAGAAATTTCTTCACAATGAGGGTGGTGAACCACTGGCACAGGTTTCCCTGAGAGGTGGTAGATGCCCCATCCCTGGAAGCATTCAGTGTCAGGTTAGACGAGGCTCTGAGCAATCTGATCTAGTTGAAGATGTCCCTGCTGATTGCAGGGGGTTGGACTAGATGACCTTTAAAGGTCCCTTCCAACCCAAACTGTTCTATGATTCTATGATAACTGTCATTGCTCATGTGAGTTGTCCAATGGAAAACAGTGGGGATGCCGCAGTGTTTGGGTTATCTATGTATCAGAGCAGCTACAAAACTGGGCCTTACTATGTACTATATCACGTATATAAAAAAATATATGTGGTTTTGCCAGTTGGGTTATGATTTGGTAGCTCTAAAACACAGCAAGAGGTAGCATTCTCTATTTACATAAGGGTAATACCATGCTATTACAGGAAGAGGCTGCATTATGGGGTCAGAATCATCAAATTCTGCAATTTATTTTTGTGACAGAAATCCATAAAAGGTATGGAGACTTTAAGTGGTTTAATCATAGATTACACCTGAATGAACAAGACAAGAAACTCAAAGATGCTCAGTTTTGAAAGTTGACGAAAGAACACTTCTCAATTTCTACCTTTTTACAACTTCTATAATTTTTTCTGTGGTTGCCCTAATTCTATAATTTCTGTAATTATGAAGCATCTGTTGTGAAATTAGCCATTAACAATCATTACAGTGTGCCTGAGGCCCTATTTAAATCATTGTGGTTTTTTCAGAAACAGAACAACAGGACACCGGACAAACTGCATGAAAAGGCATTTTTCCTAACACCCTGAGTTCCCATGTGTACAAGTCCTCCTTCTTGGCATGATTCAACACAGAGTGAAGTTGGGAAGCCTGGCCAGAATAAGGAAGAGTCCAGCAGCATACACTTCCAGAATAAGGACTTTCCCAAGGCCTTAAACTTGATCTGGCATTTGATTGTCTCCAGAGGTGGGAATTAATTCTGCCCCCAGGTCAGCTTAATCCCCTTGTGAAAAGAAACCTTCAATTATGATAAACTCTGCTAAATTATTTATGATATCTCTGTGATATAATGAAGCTCTATTCAGCAAGACCTTTGTCTCAGGCTCACACAGGGAATGGAATGGGGCAACCGATCATGAAGCTCAGTAATTGTAGACTTCTGGAGCAGAAGCACTAAATGGGCTGGTTTGAATTTATTCTTAAAACAATCCTTTTGATTTCAGAGGAGTTAACATAAGAAGGAATCTAGCCCATAAAACCCAATTCTGCCCTGTTTTACACTGAGTATGGTCTCAGAGAGGCCAGGGCAGCATTTCCGCTCCTGTGGTAGACTGCAGGAAGTCCTATAATTCTGCAATTCTCACGTAACCTTTATTGTCTTATTTTCAAGTGGCTGCTGTAAGCTGTAAAAGTGAATTTGTAAAAAAAAAAAACAAAACCCACAAGGCTGGTGCTTTGGGATATCCAGTCTTAGAAACTGACCCAATAAAAAATATATAGGTACATTCAACTTCCACACCATTAAAAGCAGACATTTTCTTTTTAACAAAACCTGGCCCTCAGTTGTAGTCAACACCATACAGAGGCATTTAGAGAGTAACAAAATCTCACAGGAAATTCTTTATGTAAAGAGATTCAGAAATGAAAATACCATGCAGGTCACAGTTTTTGGCACATAATGGTACAGTTAAGCTGTTCGTTTCTAATTAGGCTTGTGATCAGAAAATAGCCACTTTTGCTTGCTGCTTCTTGGTGTGTTCAACAATTTTGTCAGCCAAAAACTGTTAGCTGCTGAATTTTTAACGATCCTTTATTGGATAATAAGGTTTTGTTTTCATTTCTTTCAAACTGCTGGAGCCTCCATTAACAATTATATTGGGGAAAAGGTTTCCACAGTAGGTGGGCCCCACAGTCTGGCTAAACCATGGATTAGCATTATGGAAAAAAAATTAAAACCAGAGGGAAAAAACAAAGAGCACTTAAGAAAGGTGGGTTTGGTTTTGTGTGTGTACAGAATTAGGTTACTTCATTACATAAATTAAGCAAAGGAAATTAATACATTCAATATGGTGACACTTATATGAATCTGTTACTCTCAGGATTGGCAAGATATTTGCCAACCACCTAGTTGAAATGCTCTTTAATTAACGGACAAATAAAACTATACTTTTTACTTCAGGAATAGTATGAGCTTTTGACAGTAGAGCTGGTCAAATCCCTGGCAGGTGCACGCCTGACTCAAAAGCTCCCTCTGTCCTATCGTGATGTTTTAGTGACCTGTTCCAAGGACAAGGTCCTTTTGGTTTACAGTGGGAATTGTTCACATTTAACTCAAAAAAACTGCTCCTCTTATCACCTCAAGAGTGTTGTCTCTTCAAACCAAACCAAATTTTTTCCTCGTCCTTTTAATTTCTAAGGCAAAATAAGGGTTTCTTTTTGGCTCAACAAGCTACATTTCTTCATCTGTTGTGTTCTTTGTTTCAGAAGACAGTTTGGGGGCTTGTGGATAACCTCTGCTTTGTTGTCTGGTCTCACATATCAGCCAGCATCGCTTTGGGATCTCTGAGATGGCACATCAAGAAAGAGTGTCTGTTTTGGACATCTGCCTGAGTGCTGAAATTTGAATATAAATGAGTGCCTGAATGGTTCTTGGTTTGGAGAGACAAAATTGGTCACTGCAGAAGGAAAGAGAACGAAAAGAAGAGAATTTGAAGGAAAAAATTTGAAAGGTAAAATGCACTGAAAATAGGGAGAGTGTAAGCCATAGAACAAAGTAGATTTTTAAAAGACTATCTACATTTTTTAAAAATGGGTTTGCAGCAGAATTGTATTGCAAAGTTTCCAAATCTATGCACAGGTAAAAATGTAGACATAATATATGTAGGGTTCATTGCACCACCTGTTTCCTGAGAAGACTCCCTGGCACTTTGTATTAAAAACAGTACTGCTTCTAACTTTATCAAACTTTAACAATTTCTTATATAGGTATGAAAATGAATGATAAAATTTAAAAAATCCAGCCATACCAGACCAACTATTTTCATATATAAAGTAAAAGAATTATTTGTTCCACCAATATTTAAAAAAATCTGGTGTTCTTTCCTTTCTTTCAAAGGTTCTGAAGCAGAAACATAAAATTCAGTATTGTGACTGAGCATATTTACAAGGATATGGTTTCTGTTGCAACACCTGGACAAACATAGTCAAGCCTCTGAAAAATCTGTTTACCTACATTCATTTCTCCTTTTCATCAACCGAAATTTCTACAGATTTCAACCCCACAAAGCATCCTCAGACTTTCACAGTTCCTAGAGATAAAATGCATATTCTGCCACTCCACAGAGTTGATCTTCTATTTGATATTGGATTGCATGTTGCAAAGATAAATTAATTTTTATGAAGCTCACAAAAATTGTCACAGTCACAACAATATGAAAAAAGTATATGAGGAAAAATTCTGCTAAGGGGATGAGGTTTGAATAAAGTACCTTGAATAGGGCACTGGGTCACAGTCTGAATAATTAGAAGGACACTCAGAAAGAAAAATCACTATACGTAAATATTTATTTAAAGGATGGTATTAAAAAGCACATGCACAAGAAAGGAGCATGGAATTATAGACAGCTTTAAATTTTCATATCTTAATCTATAATTTTTTACTTTTATAAACATTGGTAAAATACAGCTTGATAAGTCTAATAGATTTATACAAGAATTGTAAATATAATTGTGTATACAGAATCAGTACACAGGTATACTGCACATGTACAGGTACATAAGGGCACACACAGACATACAAATTGAATGAGAAAGGGTGATGCAATATAAGGACGCAGGATAAATAGTGTCTTCCTCATTTGTAATTGCATGGTTCATCCTTGCCATATGGTGAACAACTACATAACCCATTCCATTTGGTATATACTGACTAGGTCACATTCAGCTTAACTTCACAGTCTGCCCAAATGCCCACCTTGTTGGTGGAGCCCACCAAACTGACTCCAAAGTGACAGATGAGAAGAAGTTATGCTGTCTTGACTTAGTCAGTAGAACAGTTTCACTCAAGTAGCTGCAGAATACCGTAACAGGAAAGCTCGAAAGCTTTAAGCTACAAGATGTGATGATAGGCATTCGCTGTTTGCTATGAAATATGTGTTGTGGGGTTTGGTGCTCATACTTGAATTGATTCAATATTATAGCCAACAAAAAGTCTCCCTAAGGAATCAAATAAATAGGGCCCACCTGCTGAAGAGCTGTATTTAACCTTCTATGCAGTCAGGAAATAAAGATCACCCAGGATCTCCTGCCCAGTGGCCTAAGGTTTTTTCACTTTTTGATTGTACTGGTCCAGATTCTTTCAAGTCTCAGACTTTTTCAGTTTCTGCTTCACCTGCTTTACCAGGGCAAACTTTTCCGTCTCTGCTTTGCACTCTCCGTGCTACTTTAATAGGCTGCTAAGCCTGAAGCTCCAGGTGCAATGAGCTCAGTGAAATCAATGGGAAGTATCTGTGTGCACCAAAGGCCAGATTTTGATCCATTGTGTTCAAGCAGAATGATCCTCATTAACCTAACAGATAAAGGCAGCAATGAGCGGCACTTCTGTAATATCCATGAAATCACTATTTCATGATACCAGTGAGAGCCCAGGGAGGAGGTTTCTTGGTTGCAATAATTAATAATTTACAAAAAGCTTTAACTAAGCAAGACATTGCCCACCTGGAAATTGGAATGAAAGGATATTAATGAAGCTGCAATGCAGATGGTCATGTTGAAGGTGATGAAGAATTTATTAGGGAGACAGCCATCAGGAGCTGTGTAGTATATGAAGCATAAAACTGCTATAGCTAATGACAGCAAGTAGTTTAGGCAAGTAATGGACAGCACAGCTACAAAAGGGAACATGGAGATATATTATTTAGTAATAAAGTTCTCATAAAAATGTGAAATATGAAGTAGAAAGATTAATATGATTGCACAAGCCGCCTTAAATATCCATACCCAACTTCTGCCTTTTAAAAGTAGACTGAATTTATGCCCAAGAAGCAACACGTAAGTCACAGCACTTATTTACATAGTTTATGCAAACTACTACAGATCTATGGGCGTAATTTATTGAAATAATGTTTGAAAATGGTTTAATCTATTGCATTAACAATAGAGCAGATGCTGTATTTCTACCTGCCAAGTGATCCAAGAAGTGTAGGTCAGGTTATCAATCATCATATCATACTCCAGAAGATCCAGGGACCTGCAGGTTAGCAGCTGCTCTGCTTTAATAATTTCAGTCTTCCCTGATATTGAGTAATAATCCTTTCTTTACATCTCCACTGTTGGAATCAATCAATCTTTGCACAAAACCTGGGTGAAAGAGTTGGCTGCAGAAGACAACACAAATAAAAACATTGCTTAGACACTTTTTCTCTAGAATTTTGTATGCAACAGGAGCTAGAAAATATTTTTTTATTAAACCATCTCTTCTAAGGTCTACTTTTAGTAGCAGAAAGCTGAAAAAGTATTTTAGAATATGCTAACACTGGCATGCAGAGGAGGTTGAGTAGGGGGAAATTACTGAGGATTCTGGGCTATTTTTAAAAGCTGTTAAAGCCTGCTTTTCTCTCACCCATCTGAATTCATAATACATTAGGAAATGTGTCTTTAATGCATACATTGATCAAGCTACCTAATTAAAGGAAGCCATTCTTTTCTCCAGTTCTATTTAAAATGTATGAATGCTTATCCCACACCAAAACCACTATACTTGAATGTGAATTTTCTGTCCAAAATAAAACATTGTCCTAGTGCAGGTACCCTGTAATATAAAAAGTATTGCAAATTGCTAGACTTGAGTCAACAATACAGGTTCATCCTTCTTCCCAGATTAAAAAGAAAAAACTACTCTAAAATATTCTTGATGTTATCAAAAAAGGGGATTTTCATGCATTTTCCCAAATTTATCCATAATACTTGTCTTTAGTGGAATTACAGTAACGTGAGATTGGCACAAAGTAAAACACAAAAGGATTTTCTTGAGAACATTGACCTGATCATTCGTCTAGGAGGACAGTTATTTTCTCAGCCACTTTTTTACTTATTGAGGTTTTAATTATTTTCTGTGTCATTTTTCGGTAGAACAGTACTTCTGGAAATGCCATCAGTACAGGGAAACACTGCTTGCATCTCTGATTTGCTGAGATGATTTTGGAAAGAAGCAGATGTTGAACTGGTGTATTTTTGGCTAAGACAGTAACTGGCAAAAATCTGGATGTGATAAGATGGTTTCTGTAAGCTTTCTTGGTTGTCCATTTCAATGTGGAGAGTTAAAATGGAGCTGTCTGCCAACACTGAGGGTAAACCTTCTCTCCAGAACACTCAGTCTCTGATATTAAACCCCAGCACTTAAGTAGTGAATAATATATATGTACACACAGACATATATATATTCAGATAAATAAAATCAGCTTCTCTGAGAATGTTATTTTTCTGCAGTGCACAGACGGTTCTGCAGGGTAGGGATAGGGAGCTAAGAACTGCAGGTTGCATTCGGAAACCTAAGCTTTGCCTACAAATACAGATTATAGACGTTCATGATGGTAGTTATGGAATGAATACATCCTGAATCACAGCCTAAAGACTACTCCATGTGTGTTTGTTTTTTTAAAGAAATGGAAAAACTACATCAAAAGTAATTTGTATAATTCAGATACATATTGAATGAAATATAAAGGGTTATTTTGATATGCCAACAGTAATATTAGATTCACAAATTCTGGGTCACTCATTATTGAGAGACTTCTAAAATCTTCTAATGGGTATTAGTATGAACAAATCTATTGCTTTTCTTGCTTTGGGCACTTGTTTACAAATCGTATAATGTCTGCTATGAAAACTATTCTATTTTCTTTAAAACCATTTCTTTTCTTTCCTTCTTTCTCTCTCTCTGTCTTTCTTTCTTTTGAGGGGGAAAAAGCTTAGAAAAAATTAACCTAAAGGGTGGATAGACTTCTTTTTCCATAGTACATAGAGTTTTTCTGCTACCTGGATGTAGTTTGTCATATTTAGTGGAGGGGTTTTTGAATCATAGATTAATAAAATAGTTCATTTAACTATTACTGGAATTTTGCACTTTCCCCTTGTGAGTGGTTTTGTTGGCCTTGTAATACTGTTTTGGCCAGTTGAAATCTCATGAGTTATGAGTGTTATTTCCTTACAATTGCACATATTTTCCGTATTTCACACAAACCAATTATTTATCACACACATATACATGTGTTTCAAATTATTTTAAAATTAGTTCCTTCCTATTTTATACAGTTTTTAAATTACCCTCAGTGTTTTGAATCTTAAAATAAATGATCTATTCAGCATTTATTAATGTTTTTCATTTCATTCATATTCATTTCATAGAATAGCTAATGGTTTGTTTATGAAGAGCGCACTTTCTCACCTGTGCATCATATCCTCTTGCACCAAGCGATACTTGGCAGTGGGCTCTCCCTTTCTCGCCTATGAATGGTGTGAAGCCTGCCTGCTATGGCAGAAATTGGGAAGGCTTGACGTTCAAGACATTCCTGAAACCACCCTCATTGTCTGTGTCGGTTGTGCCAGGTGGCAATGGCTGCATAGTTCCACAAGCCAATCCTGCAAACAACGGGCATGAAGAGAAAGGTACGTGGCCATGTGACACCATAAAGTGGTTTAATACATAATCTATTAAATATATTTTAATATAATTTATATACAACATTTTATATAATATTCATATATATTATGGTATATATTGTTTTAATGTATATATATGTATCTATCTAGCCAGCATTTGCAGAAATCTACATATGCCCACAGCTGCTTCTGCTGCGTTTTTCTAAACTCCCTCTAATTGGTCACCAGTAACGAGTTGTCTTCGGTATCTGAGAGGAAGCTATACTAGCACTGTAAACAGAAGGGTTATTATCTTTTTTTTGGTTTGTGATGTGACACTTCTGCAGATTCTGCCCAGTGTTGCATTGAACCTTACTGCTGTCACACTGCACTGCAAATTCATGCCTATTTTTCTCTCTACTATCATTCATGATCCCTTTTGCAGTGTTATTGCTTTCCAGGTTTCACTGTCTCCACAGAAATTTGAGTTTTGAATTATATTTTCCCCAGACAGATAAATGTTCTTTTTTTTTTCCACATTGAATTTCATTTACTTCTTCTCTGTCCATTTTTTAACCCCTCTAGCTCCACTTACATTATTTCTTTTTTTTCAGTAGTGATTGTAATACTTTCAAATTCAGTGCCATCAATGAATTGCATGAATAGGCCTATTACCTGCTTCAAAATCTATATGAAGGATGTTAAATGAAGTCAAACTTAAAACCAGTTCCTGTTGTCTTTCACTAAGCTCCCCCCTTTTCAATCTATGGCAGTTTATATTTTTTATTGCTTTATGATTCTGCAGTCACATTTCAGACTGTGGATTAATTTGGAGAACAACATTTCATGAGACGTTGTGTCAGAGGTTTAACTAGAATTCAGGTTTCTACTGCTTTTCTTTCAGCCATTCATTTTACATGCAGCAAAAAGTTATCATCTTTGTCTATCAAGATGTCATCTTCAAAACCTCCTTGCTGCTCTCGTTCTTCAGGTTCCTGAGGATCAGGTTACACCTCTACTCTGCTTCCAGTGAGGAAAGTACCGCTTCAGTAGCAGAGCAATGATAAACTATTCACAAAGTCTGAGGAAGCTTTTCTAAGTGAGAGAAAATGAGAAGCAGCAGAAAATTATTTTATTAGTTTCACTTGTGCCTCCCTGCTCACATAACTTGAATGAAGTTGACTTGAGGAGTAAAAGAGGACCTGCCCTCTGGGATGTCTGAGCAACCTAATTACCAGTAAGCTTTTTTCTCTCAATATTTTTCCAATATTGTTCTGGGATACAGAGAGAATCTTCAGAAAACAATTGCCGAAATCACTGGGGTTTTTTTCATTTTGAAGTTTTGTTTTCTCTACAGTGTTTTGGTAGTTACCCAGATTTCCATGTCTCACCAAAATAGGTGCTTGTGGCAGAGCAAATTAATTTCCTAATTGCCTTCCTACCAATTGGCCTGAATAATTTGTAAATATTCAACTTTTCCAAGTATCCTTTTGTTTGATCTCTATCAACGTATATTTGAAAATTTCATCATTTGCTAGTTATATAGGCTTTATTTTGTCTGTTTTTTGCTTAATATCTTTCAAAGTAACCATTTTAACCATTACTAAAGTAATCTTTTCCTTCTTTTTCTAAATTACATATTTTCTTTCCAGGTTTTTTTCTTCCTAAAAAAAAAAAAACAAAAACAAAAATCTTTTTGTCATTTCCTTAACTACTTCAGCATACAAGAACCAATACAGATTAATTTTTATTGCCTCTATTTTCCTTCCACAAACTTTATTTTTTCCTATGTATTCCTCATACAATTGGGTTTATTCTTCTTTTCCAATTCAATTTTGCATTCTGGAAAAAAAAAAAATCATACCATTGACAAATCCTTTGAAAAATGACAAGTTGGACATTTCTTCTTTCATAAATATAAATATAAATTATGATGATGCTTAGTTAAAGTATACTTTAAATGACCTGCTCTGAAAGATGGCAGGGCATCCTAATGCACATCAACTCCCAGTATATTGTCCTGCAGGTTGTGGTTGAACAACTCTTTCCTTTATCCTTCACTAGATGAAAATAACAACAGACTTGTTTGTGTACTCACATTTTAGTCACAGAAGATTCTTACCGAGGAAGAAGGAATTAGAGGGCAGCAAATGCTGGTTAAAGATTTAAGCATGTGGACATAGATTTCTTAATCTCTCCCATCAAGTGATGAACTGTATTACCCTCTAGGTCTTAGGAATCCACTGGTTTACTAATTGGAATTGAGAAGAGAATTATTCAAAATTGTTACTACTCTTACATTCTTTATTTTCTACACTTATAAAGACATAAAAAAAGATTTAGAAGGAATTCTCCTTTATTTAGTTTATCTGTTTTTATTAGCAAAGTGATTGTTATCCTCATCGCTTCCAAATATGTTTAAAATCAAATACTTTGTGAGCTATAGTTGTCAAAGAGTTTTTCCTTCTTTCTCCATCATTCTCAGAAATCTGTACCCAATGTCTGTGCTTTTCTTCGTTTTTCCCCAAATCCAATGAATTTCACAACAATGTTTTCCATTATGCAATTGTAGATCACTAACCTATTTCAAACTTCTGCTTTCCTTTTCAACTTTTAGTCACAAACTTAAATGTTACAATATTCCCTGTTACAAGAACTACCCTTCTAGGTATCAGTTAGTCCTATTAGTACTAACAGATAACACTATAGATAATTTCTAATTATCTATATATTATCTATTATCTGCCTAAAACCTATAGATAAATTCTGTCACTTCTGTATTCCCAGCTCTTGGTTTTTGTGCTCCTTTTATACCCTTGGTGATATTTAAATATCATAATTCTCCTCTTACTCATCATTTTCTATTTCATAATCACTTCATCCTCTATTTTATTTTAAAATTACATGCCAGGCTATACGTGAAGTTTTAAGGTATATTTCCTATAAAGCAGTGGAAGCATTACAGAAATTTAAGAACAGAGTGATTGCATGAAGAAGATTCATCTCAGAACGGCTGAAGATAAGAAACAAGATAAAGGCAGTATATACCACTTGTTATGTCTGAAAGCGACCCAAGACCAGGAAGGTGAATCACATGATAACTATAGGGATCTTACCTAGTCTTGCCCTCAAGGTGGCAAACCACCTTATCTCTAAAGAAAGGGAAACAATCTTAAAAAAAAAAAAAAAAAAGGGTAAAATATGAGTAGAATAGTGAAGATATAATCTTGCTTTTGGTATCAGATGTGGAGTCTGTGCGAGTTTCTAAGATGCTGAATTCTCTTTAATTATCATTGAAAGATAGACTAACATTGAGCAGGTGGTGAAGGTTATCAGTGTTACATTGACAACGTTTGGAGCAAAGGATCTCAAAAAAATCCCGAGTTACTGTGAAATTCTAAGAGCATTTTAGCTAAAATATAATCTAACAGAGCGAAAAAAAAAAAACAAACAACTCTCTGGAAATACTCATCACGTAATTACAGTCAGTAGCTTTCTGCCTAAACTGCAAAAGTGAGAGAGGAGTCAAATGTTTAACATAAAGCCCTTAAAAGTTGGAGATTATTTTAAAAGTTACATTGTCAAAAGGCTGGAAGGGTTTTTTCCCTTACTACTGTAAAAAAAAAAAAAAAAAAACAAACTAAAAAACAGGAACAGGAACTTATGGATCAGCCTTAAGAAATTGAAACTCAAGGTGAACAGCACAAACCTTTTTTTTTTCAATAGACTATATAGACATTATTCACAGAATTGGTTCTGCTAAAATAAATCAATACTGAAATACTGCACTTTTAGAAAACATAAGCAATCAATGTAAAAATACACAGTATTTTCTTTTTAAAATGAAATATATATACAGTTGAAAAATCTAAACATCAGGAAATCTAAAACAATTTAGATAATTAAAAAGCATCCTATCATAAGACATGCCATATTGGAAGGAAAGTGACTGTCCATCTGAAGTGTATATAGACATAAAATATCTCTAGATACATGACATATATATGACTGTGATGTGTCCATCATAGTGCTCACATGATCTTAGCCAGCTTTACAAGGCATGTTAAGATGAGAAAGGATCATCAGTCATCTATTCTGATTTCCTGCATGATAAAGGACTAGCATTTTCAAAGCACATACATAATTTAGAAACATATAGACTGTGGGGTTCTCGTTAGATGCCCGACTCCTACTGATTCCACATTTGATAAATGACTTTGAGTATCTTAAATCTCTAAGGTCCAGATCCTCAAAGGCACTTTGGAAGATAATTCCCCCTACAATCAAAGAAAATCAAACGCCTAAATGTCTTTGAGGGCCTAGGCCTAACCCATTTTTGAAAAATTTGCCCTTTATGTCTCTCTTGATAAAGATAGGTGCAGTTAGATGAGGGGCCATTTTCATTTTCCTTCTTAAGGAGGTGATAATGTAGGCACTTGTCTTTAAGCATTCATCCAGGAAGTGGATGACTTGGAATCAGCCCTCTCCTCTGACTGAGGATATTCTAATTACACCTTCTGCCTCCCAAGAGGATGCCCTAAGCAGTTCTCTATTCTAAGCTATATTCTACTCTATTCAGGAGAGAGTGCATTATCCAGTGTTTTGCACAGCCGCCCTATCATGAAAAACAGAGAATTCAAGATTCACTGGGCCAGAGAGTGAAAACAAGCAGAAACATGGCACACCTTCAGAGAAAGAGACAACACGGATCCTGGCTCTTGCTTGAGTTCATTCCTCATCTATATTATTGATACATTATGGCAAATATAGCTGTGGATGTGGGATCAGGAGTCCTACCTGCTCCCAGCTACCAGGGTGCTGCCTTAGCCATTCTCTCTATAAAAGAGAACTATCACCAACACTGGCAGCAGCACAGTCACAGGGACCTCCTCTGCTCCTTTTTGCAGATCCTGCTCTTTCTCCGAAAGACACTTTGAACACATGTTTTCAGGAGAGGATAAGAGTCCATGAATTCCAAGTTGATCTAAGCAAGGCCCCTAACCCTTGAGGACAGGTAAAAATGTACTCTTTTCACAGGATATTTTTCATTTTCTACTGTCAGCTGTTGCTATCTTCAGGTGTCTCCTTGCTAAATGTGTCAGCTTTTTGATTCCTGTTCTGAGGAACATTACCAACAGCCTACACAAGGTGCACAAGTGCCTACAGAACCCTGGGGTCCGCTCTCTGAGAGGGTCTGTGGGCATGGCTGGCATTGCACTTAGTTTTTAAAATACCTAAACCCATTGTTGGATTCATTTGTAAGGCACTAAGTAACATAGCTGTCTTTTTCAAAAGTGACCAGACTCAGAGAAAGAAACGTGGGGATTAAGAATTCACAGGGTAATCCTGAAATGAAGTTAAGTTAAATGGCTATCACTGTTGGGGTGCAGACAACAACTTTTCAATGGTACAAGAGTATTGGTACCGTTTAAAAACCTCTCCTACGACTGTCCCAAAACATAAATACACCCGGTCTCACATGTAATGTATTCCCCTTTGTGATCAGGAGATACAAGAGAAAAAGTGGACAAGCTACAAAATGTTCTGATTAATAAAAATCTAGATGGGAACCTTCTGTACTCTTTTCCTTCTGCCAGAAAAGCAGTAACATACTCTGTTGAGAAAGATCAACAGTAGGCTTTAGGCAAGACATGTAAGAGGGCCACAGTAGGCCTGACCCTACAGTTATCCTATGATTTATAGTCTTCTTACAGCAATGTACAGTATTTGACACTGGCTAAGGGGTTAATCAGTTCTGAGCATTGGCTTGGTAATAGGGTCCTGCCCTCAGGGTCTATTCAATCAATCAGAGTTGTCCAACGCTGTAATGCCTCAGTTCTCTGTGTAGGCAGATGAGTGTGTTGTCGTTCAGCATCCTGGAGGTATACGGGCTTTGAGAAGCTTAGTGGAAATTCCACCTAGATCAGGGCTGTCAGGCTCGCTCCAGGGAGAGCACCGAGGATAAGAAGTGAGGTAACCATATTGAAACAGGGGTCACCATCTTCTCTGAGGGCAGCCTGAAGCCTTGGACCTGCTGAGAATAGGAAGCTACAGCCATATTGAAGAAGAAAAATGATTGGCTATATACTTTTTAGAAGGAATTATTCTTCAGGCCTTGTTGGATAAGAAATTTCTCATTTTGAAGAATACAAAGGAAAATTACCATTAAGTTGAATACATTTCTTCTCAAAAATAGCCAAAAAATCCAGAAGGCATAAGCTCAGAAGGAAAAGGAATCTGGGATATTTCTGTAGAGCATATGGGAGACAAGAGAAAATATTAATATGCATAAAGAGAGATTAGGTCATAAACTGGAAGAAACTAGCTTGGGTGTTTCTGTTGTACTGCTGTACAATATGGCATCCAGCTCATAAAAAATAATTCTCAACCTATTGGGTCAGTGCTTATGTACAACATTTTAAACAGTTTCTAAAACAACTAGGTCTAGGCAGTTGGACACAACTAGATTGTGTTGCTAGCTGCATTACTCTCTTGTGTGCTGCTGCTGCAGAAACTGGTATGCATCAACCTCTCAAGACCAATGGTCTGCCTGGGCTTATGGATGCCTTTTACCCTGAATATAAGGGGAATTTCCAGCAATATCAGGTATTTGCAGTGCTGGAGGTCCTTCCATCAACTACCTCCTCCAGATGACCTCCTGGAATAGCCAGTACTCATGAGTACCCCCAAAACACGCACATACTTACAAAACTGACTAGTCTTGCATTGTCCAAAACAGCCTGGCTACTGTGGAGAAGCAAGATGCTTCAGATATAGCAGTGAAGGTCAGAGCTCCTATAAAGCATGGAGGGAGAGCAGCACTTCACTTAAACCTTTTGTTAATTATCATTCACAAGAATATCTGAAGAAAATAATAGCTCCCTAAAGACAGCATTCTTTATTTATCCTAATTATAGTTCTGTATGAGATTATCCAGAAGTAGGTATCAGAGGAAAACTAAAGGAGCTTTCTGCGGTAATAGTACGTATGTGTGAGGTCAAAAGTTTTTCAAAAAGCTTCTGAAATACTCTCTGAGCAGGGGAGGAGTGGAAATGTGATCCTTCTCTCTGGGTGGTAAATAGGAGGTGTAGGAAATTGTGTGTGTGCATACAGGGGAAGGGAGGATAAACGTTTCTGTTTAGACCTCAGCACAGCTTTCAGCAGCCAGTATTTCAAAACGTAAATGGGAACACATTTGACAAAACTGCATATGCTCTTTCTTTTCAGTTACAAAAGATGACATACTTACTTTGGTCAAAATAATGTTGATAGAAAAGCCAGCCTCAATGCTCTCAGTGTGGTTTTTACCATTGGTTTCAATGGAGCCAAGTAGAAATTCCATTCTTACTGAAATTGATAATTAACAAAATTTACACAAATAAGAATTATGTATATTTCAGAGATGGATCAATATCGCTTTAAAAATCTAGACCTACAGAAGCTGCATTTACTTTTGTCCTGAGCAAACATAAAACAATGCAATTATTACTTATTATCTAAAATACCTCTGCATATGAATGGCTGGACAGGATGCATTTCCTACCTCTCATTTCTTTATTTGCATGGGTATTGCTAGCTCTTCTATATTTTTTTCAGCTCCAACAAGTTGCTTGTATCAATAACATTCATTGACACTTATGGCAATAGAGTTGTGTGCGTCCATGAATGGAGAAATGATTGTTTTCCATGTGTTGCCTCACAATTCTGCCTCATCTCCAAATAAGAAAAATAATTCAGAATGCCAAGGTTAAAAAATTACCTGCGTTTTCCCACTATTGGCCATTTCTGATGAAACTGCAGGTAAATTCGTATTAGATGTGATGGTGGGGCTTGTAGTTGTTTGTTTTTTTCTTTTTGTTTGTTTGTTTTGTGGGCACTGATGTGCCATGGAAATGACTGAAAGCATCACCATGAGGAAAATATCATACATTAATTACCTATGATGTGGCATTCAGCATACCTAAGCAAAGTGTTAGTTTTCTTTAAGCACCTAATTATGAGACCAGTTAGACAGCACAGTTCATTAGAAAAACAAGTCAGGACACAAGTTTTAGCTCTGCTGCAGCACCATGTGCAAATGATCTGCCTTGTTGTCTCTAAGTGTCTGTTTATTCCTTAATGCACTTGCTTAAATATTTTAAACTCTCAGGTGTGTAGACTGACCATCTCTGAGCACTTCCGCAACATGTAGGATAAAGCAACTCCAGAGGATGTATGATCATAGTTAGAACTATTCTTTTTAAAATCACTGCTTCAAAATATAGGAATGATCTAACACATTAAGGACAGAAAAAATATTTAAGAAATATCTCCCTTTTTCTGCCAGAAGACCTTTCTATTATCTGTGACTGTTTCAATGATTTTATTTTGTTGAGATGCTGTTCATGCTGTTCACCACTGGAGGAGAGGTGAGCTTAGTTAAACTTCCATAATCAGCACAGAATTACTGGGTACAATGGAGTCATACTATATAAGGGAGCAACATTTTGCAACATTTCTATTGTTTTAAAATGTTCAAGGTTGATAATGTGTTAAATGAAATATGTGACTCTTGAAATTCTGAGGTCATTTCAATGGTAACGTTCTAAGAAGAGAGGTAAGAGAACAATAGCAATATACCAATGTAGTTGCTTCCAGTTCAAGCTCAAGATAATTCATTCACCGTTGAGAGATTGGAATAACGATGTTTTTGTGAATCAATGGTTAGTAGTAGTAGTAGTATTGAAATATTTCAGTCATTGTGTATGAGAAGAAATGACTGGGAAAAAATTCACTAAATGAAAAAAGCACAGCTTATGGACAATGTCATGCACTTTTATTTAATACCCAGAAAGAATTTGCAATATACATGACCAAACAGATATGTAATGAAGGTAGCATTTTTAATAGGATGCTGTATCTCTTTGACATCTCTTTCTTTGACACCAGCATTGTAATCAGCCACCAATGCTGCCATTTCAGCAGATAGTACAAAATTACCAGTCAAGAGAGAACAAAAGGAGGCAGTTGATCTTTTTATAATGCGTTTAAATAATGTTACAATTCACAAAATTAATGCTTATGTGGTGCATCATGTAGTACAGCATGAAGCTTTCTTAACAAATAAAATATTTTTAAGCTAACTGCTCTTGAAGGTAGTGTGATGTATAAACTGGCCATGGTCTGACTACAATGACAAATGCTGGAGAAAAACAAAGCTTTCTTCTTTAGGTAGATCATTTTGTTTGTATTGCTTTCCTTACCTATCTTTTCAGTTTAAATACATACTTGAAATCTAAAGCTGCAATAAGTAGTTTTTTTAATCACAAAACCTTTCTATGCAAAAAAATTCTCCAACAGCTTCTTCTTCATCATGCATCTGGGTATGAGAATATTGTGCATATGACGCTGGGTTTTCATAAAAAACATCTATTACCATAACAGAAATGATTCTGTAACAAAAACACTATCCCAGTACTTAAAATCTTGTATCCAAAGGTAAATCTTCCAAGATTTTACTACTTTGAGTGGGAAGAGAGTGAATAAAATAGAAAATAGAAAGTACTTATGACCCAGGAGTTTCAAAAGCAAACAATAATTTTAAATACTTGATATTATTTGATTCAAATTGCAGTGTATTTTAATTGCAGCATATTTAGGTAACACATGCTATCATCCATGCAGAAGCTATTCCAACAGTTAAGACATTGTAAATATGCTGCTGTCATAGCCTTATTGTCCTGATGCCTTAAGTAACTGCAGTAGCAGAAAAATCTGCTAAGTGAAACTGGACAAGCAATTCCATTGAGTGCACTCTGGCCCACAGATAGTGAGAGGCAAAATCCAATAGGTCTGTGTAAACCTGAGCTTGCAAACATTCTTAAATCAAAATCTAGAGATCAGTTTAGCCCTAAATGACACGTACCAGTCAGACCTCTGGGAGTTTCTCAAATGCCAATAAGACCTTAAGCACTTCTTGTCCATGTTGCAACACCTTGTGCTCCAGAAAAATGTGGAAAACATAAAACCTGCAAACCATATCGAATATCAGAAAGGTGGAAAAAATCTTTCCTGGCCACTGCTGGTAGCCCTGAAATATACGTTACAAAAATGGTATGAAATTCTCCTTCCATTCCTCTTGAAATAACAACTAATTTAACACCCAAAGATTTCTGGAAGGGAAGCTGACTGTAGAGCAGTGGCTTGGGAGCAAGCCAGCCTGCTCACTCGTTACAGGCTGGAGTCCAGATCCCTGAGCTGGGAACATGATGGGTTTTCACTTGGGGCTCTCCTTTGGGGCTGAGGGCTGCTGACTTGAGCTCCTTGCCAATGGAGTGTACAGCACTATTCAGCTGACAGGATGCTGATACCTGACAATGTCAGCTGAAAGAACCTTCAGGCTCTTCTGTGATGTTGGCTAAATCTCCACTGATTACAGTGGCAGTTTAGACACACAGTGCCTAAATAGGATATACCTATTTAGGTATAAAACTATTTATTTTCTACTTATTTAGGTATAAAACACACAAAGACACTTATATGAAGATACTTAAATGTAGGATTCTTAACTTTGAGTTTACTTCTATCTCTATCTGGAAATTTAGAAAGTAGGACTAAAAAAGTAGTGGCTTTTTCCCAAAGAAAGTACACTGCTGACACTAGACATATTCCATAATGGAAACATGACTTGAAGTGGCCGAGTTTGCAGTTTGGTCATTAAGACACTACAAATAAAAAAGGACCAAATGAGCTTATGTGTCACATAAGCAACACATGGACACCCACATGGACAATAACTCCCAAAAGCACAGCACAGAAACTGTTCTCTTTACATACCAAAAGGTTATGCCAGTCTTTAGCTACGATGCATATAAACTGTTTTTCTTATATCATTTGTCTCTCAGGTATAAAATATGTCATATGTTTTCATAATCATAGAATCATAATGCCCTGTTCTAATAATGCCTTTTTAATGCCTGGGAAATGGTGACTGTGGCATAGTCTGATAAGGAAGATAACAAGTGATTGTATGGACCATAAACAGTAAGGCACAATTCTGCATCCTGATATAGACTACCATAGCATGTCTTCTTTGTGTCTAGCTTTTGCTTAGGAAGACCCTATGTATTTGTCTTTTTTCTTGAATACACAGTTCTCACAGGCTGGGACCAACCAATGAAGCTGATGAACAAGATACCCAACAAGGACATAGGCCCTCTGCCAAAAAAGGGCACAACGTGTGTATAAGTAAATGGTTTGCTGGATCTTTTTACTGCTTTAGGTTTTACTTATGAGCTTTGCTGGACTGAGTACTCACTAAACTTACAATATGAAGTAGAAAAACAAAGCTACTCACAGCTACTCAAGAGGCTGAACAACCACAAGTGGAGAAGGCCAAAACTTAAGCATCAGCAGTTACACGCTAACCATTATTACCATTAACACTGCTGGAAAAATTCATTCCAGACTGGTATCTGGCTTCTTACTCACACAAGAAAAATGATTACATTAAGTTTTCTTAATATTGTAGTCTTTGTGTAAATGAAATGTGATGTTAAAATGTCACCTATTTGGAAAAAAATGACTTAGTGTATGTTAGACAAGCATATTGACAGAATGATATTTCCTGCCTGAAATCAAAAAGGGATCTGTGTTCCCATGGGAATTTATAAGACAAGTGGAAGAAAATAAATAACCAATTGCAAGGGTGAACTTTTCAATAAGGTTCTTATTTTTTTATTATCTTTAGGTAAACTGTTTTCAGTGATAAAATCTCATTTAAGGAGTTGATTGGCAAGAAAAAGTGAGTCATTATTTTGTGTGTAAGGTTATTTCTAGCTTTTTGAGTGGGTTTTTTTTTTTTCACTTTCCAGATTTTCCAACACAATTGAATTTTTATTTGTTTAAGAGCTGGAATAGCTTTAAGAAGGCTAAAAATTGGAGCTGCTTACCATGAAGTAATCCCTGTTTTCCGGCAAGGATTGGACAGTTTCCTCTGAAGTCCAGAGAAAATTTCCTACCTCTGCCTACTACCTAAGCTAGTTGTGTTTAACTTATGCCGGTAATTATGTTTTCTATTAAATGTTCATGTAACATACGTCATCTCTACAGAGCTCTAGAGCCCTCTAGTGCCTGTAATTCTGCTTCTTTTTCACCTCCTGAGGAATAATTCCCTTGATTTTAATGGAGAGATTAATTCAGCCTGCCCATGCACAACTGTGTGCTGCTACTTTCATTTAAGTTGGTACCACAAGAAGAAAAGTCAGTATGAATGTGATAGGGAAATGCTAAGGTTGGAACTGCTGGAGTTCCACAGCACAGGGGTGCTGTGATGGCCCACTTACCACTTCTATAGACAGTGCTAGAGGCACCTCCATGGTAGTATATTGCCCTTTGGAGCTGTGCTGTCTGGGGAAGAACGAAACAGATTCTGTACATTGTATATTGTATTGTATATGTATGGATTATTTACAGAGGCTTTTCATGGCTGTTTGCTCAGGAGTCTGAATCAGCCTTATCTAAAATATAAGAAAATTTGAAATAATAATCGGGCTGGATGTGCTCAGTGAGATTTAAAGAAAGAGAGAAGGCAGGAAGGAAGGAAGGAAGGAAGGAAGGAAGGAAGGAAGAAAGGAAGGAAGGAAGGAAGGAAGGAAGGAAGGAAGGAGGTTTGAACGAGAATATTATATATATTATATAAAGTGCATTTGCTGGTGAGCAAGAGTAAACCCTTAATTCTGGAATATAGTATTGACCACAGGAGTGGTATATCCTAGTTACCTGCAGACCAGATTGTTCGGTTTGGAGCAAAAATATTCACTTTTGCAACACTGCATGTCTAGGAAACAATGAAGATGAAAAGTGGAAGACCATCATCATTTGTGATCTACAAATCCCTGACCAGACCTGAGAATCCCAAAGAAAACTAGGCAGTGGATTCATCTCTTCAAGTCCATACAATGGTCTCAAGGGGCTGTCAAACAACAGTGGACAACAGAGAAGCAAACCATTTCCCTGGTCAGAAGTTCCCCTCCAGACCATTGCCAATGCTCATGGAATCAAAATGGAAAGAGAATGCACTGGAAGTATCAATCTTGCATTATTCAGAGATGTCTTCTCAAGTATTCAAACATATACACATATATTCCAGTGGAATTTTTCAATAAACAGTTAAACAAGGCCATGCATTATGCTGGGCAATAGAAAATCATAAATTTTGTATGCATATTTATAGTACTCATATCCTTAACAAGAAAATAATGGGCTCCATTTGCTGTTTATGTTGTGTTTTTAAAGGGATTCATTTATAAGGAAAGCCCAAAAAACAAGATTGTAGTTAGCATCTATGCAACTACTAAAGCTACCTTCTTGGTGTAAGTCTTTGGATTCATATATTTATAACTTAGAGAAATTCCAATCATTTGGACCTAATTTCACAGGTCAGATTCAAGCTAGTATTTTTTAGAGTATGAACACAAGATATCAGCCCTTTCTAATTACAAGATGAGGGGAATCATTCCCATGGGAATCATCAGTTGTAGGTAAAGCAGCCATGCCCAGACTTTTGGAAGTGGAGGGGAGCCAAATTCTGGAAAAGAATCTGGAAGAGATTCTGGAAGATTCCAAGACTTCCAAGACTCAAGATGCTTCATATGCCACATCCTTTCTCTCCCACATTATGTCACTCAAACAAAAGTACAGGATTTTTTTGTTGTGTGACCGCAATATATTTTGTAACATCAGGGAGACAGGAGGGAGGAGGGTCACATATCAGATCTCATGATCAGATGTTGTTCATGTATTGCATATGACATGAGCGAACACCTGCATTTTGGTAATGCGTGAATGTACATCCAGAAGGGTGGAAGAGTCATGGAATGTTTGAATAAAATGAGCTGAATTACTCTTATGAATTATAGCCAACCATCAGAAAACAGGGCATTCTTGGTATAGGACGTCCATAATCCAGCAGTTACAAAAGCTGGAAGAAAAGTAAGAGGAGACAAAGCAAGGTCTTATTATTAGGCCATTGAATGGCATTTTGGAGACTTCTAACCTTGAAAACCACTGAAAACTTTACTGTTTACATGTATTAGCTTGACATTGCTTTGATTTTGAGAATAAATCCCCTTAAAACTTCCTCTACCTTGGACACACTTCCACCAGGGATGAAACTGTGAATGCAGACACCTTATAACTAGTTGCAGGACATGCCAATTCGCTGTTCTGGTACGTGGTTTCCTCCTGAGCACAAGATCAGGTTTTGCCCCCTCTTGGCAACACAAAGAAAGAAGCCATGTGCTCCCAGTGTAGAAGAGTCAATCAAAGACATGGGAAAGAAAGAGAATCAGCTATAGCAGATTAGAACAGATTCTGGAAGATGAAGAGCGGACTGCTATTTGAAGCTAGATGGTAATGGCAGTGCAAAACTAGGAGTAATACCGGGTCAGGATTAGAGTGCTAGGCCTGTTAAAGGACTGTGGGACTGACTGAGCAAGTAGACTGGTTCACAGGCTTATAACAGGAAATGGTAAAATAAAAGCAAGGAAGAAGCAGAGCAAAGGAGAACAGAGAATTAGATACTGGAACAAACTAGAAATGATTTAACAAGGAAACTGGGAAAAAATGGAAGAGGGGACACAAAATGGGTATGAGGAACCTGGACAGTGGAAACTACAACCTGGGAAACCATCTGCTATCTCTGCCTGTACCACAGAGTCCCTACCTGTAAAAGGTACAAATGATCAGCAGGAAATGAGATTTTTGGAGCCGCGCATTAAACCAAATTATGCAAATACTTTTCTATTCTTCTAGGAGCATAATTTTAGAGTGTTGTACACCATGGTAATCATTCAACAGAATGCTTTTGACATAATAATGCTCAGTGTTGCAATGCTTGAAAGTTATGCACTCAGCATATTCAAAAAAAACAACTCACAAAGCTGAGTCAGACATCCAACTTTGTCCTACACTGTCTGGAGTAAAAATTAAGTCCCTAGACTGGGGTTCAAAGCAGGCAGTATGTGGAACATGAAGATGCATGATTCCACTCTATCAGACAGTTTCAGTGTGGCTAAAATGTCTTGCCTTGGTTTAAACACCTGCTTCATGGTCATTTTTCAGTGTTCCAGGTTCTGAGGGCCTGAAATCACTTCCTGCATTTAAAGACCAGTTTGCTCCCAGGGTAGTTTAAGTATTTGGCCTTTGACAAAAATGAGAAAAAAGAAACTATGGAAGACTAGAACCCATATGACCCTTCCTGGCCAAATGCCCAAACAACTATTTACAGGGCAAGGCTCCTACTATCTCATCTGATCAGCTTTCCCTTTCCGGCTGTAATATATCTCAGTGATAACAGGAAGAGAAGCTAAGTTGTGGTCAGATCACTCCAGGGACTGTTGGTACAGATGCCCTCCTAGAACACAAAAGCTGGATGTGAAAACGCTCTTACAGTGAGGAGCTAGATCAAAGAGGTCCTTTGGCAAACAGTGGAATTATTAGGCTATCACGCAAATGCTGCCAGCAGCATCAACTTCTTCCTGCACCCATGCAGTCAGATATGATCTCAGTGACTCTAATCAGCTGTTCACATCCAGGATCTGACATACATTTCTGCCTAACAATGTGTATAGCCAGGGTATCTCATACACCCCAGGACATTAGAACGAGATTTTCCTAGACTTAAACTCTCAATTCTAGCTAAAATTTTTCCTGATCACATATTTAAATTGACCATGTTGGTCTGACTGAATATCTACAAAAAATATATGTTATCATGTCATTAAGTGCTTCATCCTACCCACACTGTAGATAACAAAGAGTTGCGTATGCAGCCTAAATTGCATTTTTAACTTCTGAGTACTTTTCTATTCTACTGCAAAAGAGGAATATAATGCGATGCTTCTATGCAGTAGGCCAGAGAGCTGAAAACATAGCAGCATTAATTTCAATGAAGTTAATATCAAAGGGATATAAGAATAATTTTATACAGTACCTGTGCAATGAGAATTAATAGAATGAAATAAAGAAAAAGAAAAATTAAGAGAAAAAGCACCCTGAGCATTAGAACCATTAGACTGCGGAATGATTTCCCATGGGAAGTAATAGGTGTTCTGTTGTATTTTTATAAAAATTCCAGTCAAATGCAAACGTTCTATATCAAATGTCCCTAAATTAAAGAAGAAAATGTACTACTTCTTTCCCACATATGCATCTACTTTCTGTTTCTGTGTTTTGAGTAACAACTCACTTATTTATAATGACATAAATCTGTAGGAAATCTATTAATTTTAGAAGATGCAGTACCGTATTTTGCAAGGTGCTGGGACCCTCCTCCCCAGCTCTAAGTTTGTACACCTAGATTGCAAAAATACAGAGGTTTTTCTGTTCTTTGCTGCACTCAGGATTATAGTTCAAAGGTAGTTCAGTGCATGATTGTGTAATGCCAATATTGATTTCCTGGCTCAGTGATAACAAAAATGACATGGAAATACTACAAATGAATCTCAAGTTAAGACCATCTCTCTACTGGAGACACTACATAATTAACAGATACCATGTTGCCTATGTTTCTCTGTAAATAACAAAAACATTGCTAAGAAAATAAGTGCAAATATAGAACAGAATAGCTGACATTCAGGGCTATATATAAAGAATTTGAGAAAGTTCAACTGGATCTAGACGACCACTGAAAATTGTGGAAGGATCCACCAAATATCAGCTTCTTTCAGATTAATTTTTCCAATAAAAATATTGAACAGCTGTTCCTGTTGTGGCTAAATATTTATCAACATTTTGGGGTTTGTTGATTGCAGATCTCATGATATTTAAATCTCGACTGAAAAGTGTATTTCCTGTACAGCCGGGATTATTTGAAGTAAAACATCTTTTCATTGAAGGAATATTTAAGTCTTTAGGAAAGCAAAGGAATTGTTGATTCTTCTCCATTGTTTCTTTATTTAAAACAAATATCATGTACGGTAGTCAAAGTGTGGGTGTAGAAATGCAGAAGCCCCTCCTGGAATTCTCTCTTGCAACAGTATACATTAGAAATCCTCATTTATGTAGATCAAGTCCAAATAAAAGATAGTAGAGCGCACTGTTACATACAGCCGATTTTGATATTGAGATAGATCTACCATTAGTATAGGTTAGCAAAATCAACTCAAAGACCTAATCTGTAGGTTCTGGATTGATTTAAAAATGGTAAGACTTGCTTTGGAATTAAATGTTTTCAAATCTGAGTGCATTCACTCAGTCAACAGTGGGTGTAGTCAAATAATGACCCAAGATTGCTTGCAGCTAAGCTAGAAGATGTCTGAGTGTGTGCAGCCACCTACTTAAATTGCTTATTTCATATCTGAAACATCTTTTGTTAGAACAATTATTTGTAGGAAAGAATAGGTTAAATTCTTCTTCTGTACACACAGCCAGAGTAAAAGTAGTTATACTGATATAAATCTCACTCAGAACATTAAAAATACTAAGCTTTTAAGCACAGTGGCTGTGCTATAAACTTAACATTTGCAATGCAATTACTGAAGATACAAAAAATAAACCCCATCTTTCCAGTCAGTTGCTGTGTTTGGGTTTTTAAGCAGGCTCTTGAAAGTCAGAATACTGGCATAAGAGGTAGCTTCCCTGCAGACTGTATACATTGGACATAATTTTGTTGTCATTTCATTCAAGTGAACAGGATTGTATGCAACAGTATTGCATACATATATTTGACAAGAGAAGCTGGGCCTTAGGGATCATCAACTGGACATGTAGATCATTTGAAAGTCCCTTAACTTTTCTTATTTTGCCCTCTATTTTATATTGAAAACCAATGAGGGTTTTTTTTTTCAATGGCTGGCACCATCTCAGAGTACATTGTGGTTTGCTTCCTCATTATGGAAATTTGTGGTTAACTTTGCATTTTGTTT